>NC_090648.1:166808191-167108191 GCF_040937935.1 Hyperolius riggenbachi
CCCCTTTCCCTCCAGTATAGGTAGCCAGATGACTCACTAAATCCCTCCTTTTCCCACCCCCGCCCCCTTTCAGTATAGGTAGCCAGCTCACCTTCCCACCGCAGTCTCTCACCTATCCGTCTCCAGTGCTGCCCAAGTCCAAAGCCACCGGCCTCAATGCAAACATGCACAAAGAGCAAGGTGGCTGCTGCACAGGCGGCTAGCAGCAGAGTACCGCAGTCAGGCGCTCGCCTAATCTCCCTACATTGCAGCTTGCAAATGCTGCACCAGATTAGCCTGCTGCTTTGGTGCCCTTGCTCCTGTGGTGCCCTAGGCCATGGCCTAAGTGGCCTTGGCATAAATCCAGCCCTGGGAGCAGCTAAATGGTTGATCATACCTAGAATGATCTTAAAGTAGACCTGAACTCAGAACGCTTCTCTAAAAGATACGCAACAGCATAATAACCTTTAAAGAAAAACATTTATTTGTTACAGCTGATACAACTCCTACAATAAATCTGCACAGTTTGTACTTCCTGCTTTCATGGAAGCAGACATATTGTTACCATCCTGTGCTTTCAAATCAGTTTATCTGCTGTGGCAGTCAGGTGAGACAGGGGAGAAATCAAATTACAACTTGTGATTAGGCAACGATAAGGGAGAATTAAACAGGCTAGACTCTCTAAATACATACAGGGTGTATTTCTATACGTTTTCCTTCTGTCCTGTGCAAGAGTTCAGGTGCACTTTTATGAATAACTAAAATGTATTGAAAAAAAGATACAATCTGCGCAAATTGTGTGAATAGCAATGATCTAAATTGCCACAGATTGTATTTCTATGTCGGACTATGCAAACTGCAATAGACACTGATCGCGATATACTGTACGTTTTAATCCAAATCCTAATTCAGCGAGTTAGAATAACACGATCAGTTACAAAGCAGAGATGTGAACAGTCCCAAATAATAGTCAGTGGGCAGTGACAGGAGCGTAACTAGAAATCACTGGGCCCCCTCCCACCCCTTTTCTGCACAGATAAACAGAGAACCAATGTTATTCAATTGGCTAGTACATACTGGTAAGTGTTTTTCCCATGCAGATAAAACCAGACAGTAATGAAGCACTGCACGCATTTTCACTATTAATTACATTAGCTTGTGATAAATGTGCATATTTTCACACATACAGACAGACACACATGGGGCCTTATGCAATTCTCTTTTTCAACTGAGTTTTCTCCTAGGAGATCACTTTTCATCTTCGATTTTAAATAACTTTCCAGCACTTTTGAACTAAGAAAGTACCTAAAAGTAGATGAAAAAGTACTATCAAAATTATTTTTAGCATTTTCTTGTTTTCTGGTGGCTTAAAAGGCATTTTATTGACAAGTTTAAAAATATCACCTAGGAGAAAACTAAAGGTGGCCACACACCATACAATTTTTTAAATATCTGTTCAATTTAAGAATTGCAATCAATTTTTCTGACTGATTGTAACATTTCAAAAATATGACCAATGTACCACACACGTATGTTCAATTTTTCCCCAATTATGATAAAAAATGATTGGAAACTCTGACAAAATTGCTAGGATGTGTATATAAATAAATTGACAATCTAACACACACCATACAATCTTTAGAAAGATTGAAGAAAAATATCTGGCATTCCGGATCGATAGAAATTGAAGAAAACGGGAAATCCGATCGGATTTTTCAGTCAAATGAAAAAAAATCTTTTGATTTTTTCGGGAGATCCGATCGTTTTTATCGAATTACTGTAAAATCGAATCATTTTATTGTATAGTGTGTGGCCACCTTTAGGTGAACAAATGAATTGCATATGGCCCAAGGTGTGCAGAAATGCATACAAAAAACCGACAGACGACTGTGCTCCCAGCCTCAGCTTATTACTCTCACTCTGTCCTTCTCTGATGGAGCAGAACTGGCCCTGTAAACTCCTCCAGCATCACTACAATACAGAGCACTTGGAGAGAGGTAGAGAGTAGGGGGGCAGGGCTCTTTACACCCAGAGCCGGGACAAGGTCCTCCAGCACCCAAGGCTGAGACACCAAAGTGCGCCCCTCCATCCCTCCCACCTCAGCCGTCACACACTGATTGCTATTAGACTGAGGGCCACAAGGCCCACATCCTCCCCAACACCTTAATATCTAATTATCTGGCTTGCAGTCACTGCCATGTGTCCCCTTTTCTTATTTCTCTCTGCTTAATACACAATTAGGAATGACAGCTGAATGAATTCTGCGCCCCCTCCTACACTGCGCCCTGAGGCTGGAGCCTCTCCAGCCTATGCCTCGGCCCGGCCCTGTTTACACCCAACTGCACACTGAATAGGGACTTTCTACAAATCTTTGCCTGAAAAACTTTGTATGATTCTTTATCAGTGGCTGAGCAGGTGCAGTCATTGAGTAGAGAGCAGAACGTTTTTTCTCTCCGTGCCCTTAGTTGTCAGTCTCTTGGAATAGGGAAAATTAATTTCTCCCCCCATAGGACCCCTTGCGGCTCCTAGGTCCCCCTGCGGCTGCATCCCTTGCAGGGTCTATTGGTACGCCCCTGATTGTATGTGTAGTAGGGATAATTCATAGAACATAAGTAGCAAAGAAAAGAGTCTTATATTTTTATTTTCAGTTATATAGCTTTTTTTTTATAACATTGCACCATTCTCTAGTATTTGCAGTTTACAAACTGCACTCTGTATTTTAAACTATGAAATAGTGCTGAGCTAATGTCTCTTTGAATTTTTTGCAGTAAAACCTTAAAGGACCTCCGAGGCGACAGTTTTAAACAACATTTACTTACCTGGGGCTTCTTCCTTCCAGCCCCTAGAAGCTATTTCCCTCTCCACACACACACACACACACAGGTCCCTCTCCACACACACACACACACACACACACACACACACACACACACACACACACACACACACACACACACACACACACACACACACACACACACACACACACACACACACACACACACACAGTATACACACACACACACACATAAACACACACACACACACGCAGTACACACACACACACACGCAGTACACACACACACAGTACACACACACACACACACGTAGTACACACACACACGCGCACACACACACACACACACACACACACACACACATACACACACACACGCGCAGTACACACACACACGCAGTACACACACACACGCAGTACACACACACACACTCACACACACACACACACGCAGTACACACACACACACTCACACACACTCACACATACACACACACACACACACACACACGCACGTAGTACACACACACACACACACATACACACACACACGCAGTACACACAAACACACACACACACGCAGTACACACACACACAGTACACACACACACACACACACGCACGTAGTACACACACACACACACATACACACACACACACGCAGTACACACACAAACACACACACACGCAGCACACACACACACAGTACACACCAGGGGAGGACTGGCCCAGGGGGACGGGGGGCAATTGCCCCCCGGGCCGCCCGAATCTTAAGTAATTAGGGCCAGCCGCTGCTATACGCAGCGGCCGCAGACATACCACAGGTGACAGGTTCGCAGTGGGGATCGCAACCGTGCGCGATATTTCCCGGCAAGGTGAAGTATCCAATCAGAGAAGAGGCTGAGGCTGCCGGCCGTGGTGTGCCCTTGTGCGTGGCCGCGCCTGCGGTGGATGTGAGCGGCACAAGGACACAGATAGCTTAGGTCCTCTCTGGCCCGGTGGGTTGACCCTGCTTGACTCCACCCCCCGCCTGAAGCCATTGCCGCCCGCAACGTGCTGCTGTGCCTGCGGTGTCATCGGAGTGAGCTGTCTCACTCTTCAGCTTTCTGTGCTGGGGGGGATGGGGGCCTGGAGCTGCGGCTACGAGTGGCTGGCTGGCTGTCCTGGCTGGAGGAGTCGGACACTCTGGGGGCTGGGAGTCGGAGATGCCACCTATAGCTGCTTGCTGCTGTGGAGGAGGAGGAGGAGGTGTAGGACTGAGGAGACAGGAGGATAGAGGAGGTTGGGTTCAGGTCGCCAGAGGAGAAGGTGGTTTTTATAAATTTTGTTTCTGTACTTCTTCTCCCTTCTTGTCACGGAGTTACTCACACTTTGCTGCCTGCCTGCTTCTGCTGTCAAATTCAATTCTCTGCCCAGGCCAGTGCCCTCTGAGGTTTTTTTTTGTGTGATAATCATCCCCATTCTGACCCTGGCCTGAGGGGGAACGTTTTTTCTTCTTGTGGTGTGATTGACGGCCGGGGAGGGGAGAGGCAGGCAGTTAGGCGCTGTCAAACAGGTAGTTGGAGGGGGGGGGGGGGGGTAGGTGTCAGACAAGTAGTTTGTATGGTAGGTGGGCAGGAGTGGGGTTAGGCATCACCAGGTAGGTAGGTTTGTGTGTGGGGTGGGGGGGGGGGGTTGTTTAAAGGAGTTATCAGGCATTTTTAATGAAATAAGTGCTACTTACCCGGGCCTTCCTCCAGCCCCACGCTCCCAGCATGTCCCTCGCCGCAGCTCTGCAGTCAGCCATTCGCTGCCGCTGCCTCCCAGTCCCCGGCGATGGCACCAGTCCGACCTGGATGTCGGCCTGTACTGCGCCTGTGCGAGCAGCACTGTCAATCACCGCCACGTGGACCGGAGTGTACTGCGCAGGCGTAGTAGTTCTGCGTCTGCACAGTACGCTCTGGTCCATGTGGCGGTGATTGACAGCGCCGCTCGCACAGGCGCAGTCGGCCTGACGTCATCGCCGGGGGCTGGGAGGCAGCGGCAGCGAACAGCTGACTGCAGAGCTGCGGCAAGGGACATGCTGGGAGCTTGGGGCTGGACGAGCCCTGGGTAAGTAGCACTTATTTTCATAAAAAAAAAAAAAAAGCCTGATAACTCCTTTAAGGTTAGGCATCAGACACAGACAGGTAGATTGTGCGGAGCAATGGGGTTAGGCATCAGGTACATAGTGTGTGTGTGTGTGTGTGTGTGGCTGGGGCTGTTAGTCATCACAATTTCAAGATTTGCACACAAGAAAGATATGGCTTTGGGCTGGGGATGCCGTCAAACGGGCCTCTAGTTTGTGTTGTCCCCCCAGGCCAAAAGGTCCCAGTCCTCCCCTGGTACACACACACACACAGTACAGACACACACACAGTACACACACACACACCACTGTCTATCACGTTTCCTTATATCTTATGTGTCTCATGTGTCTCCTGCGTTAAGGATGCTGCATGATGTAGCTTGACATCTCTCACCTGTTCATCGCATACTATATGGCTGTATGGCTGTGGCAATTTTCTGTAAATAAAAATGTGAAATTGCAGGTTTATTATTGCAGAAGGTTGGTTCCATTGCCACTGTCAATTGAATTTGGATAAATATTAATTTAACTCTGTGAACAGTGTACAAATGAAAAAGCTGAAAATCCATTTACTGACAGTGTTAAATTATATATAGAGCTAACCACGTGTGACATGGCCCCATGGAGAGCTGATGCGTTTTGTACATCTGATATTTGACTTCCGATCGATGCAAGGTTACAGAGGTTAAATGGTGCGTGTATCCCAGGCGACCCAGGGGTCATTTATTTGACCATTTAACCATCAAATACAATAGTGGGTGGTTAAATAGATCAACACTGTTCATGGCTTGCTGGATTAGCAACTGATCTATTGGACATTGGGGATTAAAAATCCTTTGTGATTAGCTGTTAGCATTAGAGTCATATCCTATATAATCTTTTCAAAGTAAGGTCTGTGTAACAGGCAGCTCCCAAAACGCATGTCTGCGGGAAGTGTCTTGTAGCAGGCAGATCGTTACAGAGGTGAGAGATGTCAAGCTACACCATGTAGCAGGGGAGGACTGGGACCTTTTGGCCTGGGGGGACAACACAAACTAGAGGCCCGTTTGACGGCATCCCCAGCCCAAAGCCATATCTTTCTTGTGTGCAAATCTTGAAATTGTGATGACTAACAGCCCCAGCCACACACACACACACACACACACTATGTACCTGATGCCTAACCCCATTGCTCCGCACAATCTACCTGTCTGTGTCTGATGCCTAACCTTAAAGGAGTTATCAGGCTTTTTTTTTTTTTTTTATGAAAATAAGTGCTACTTACCCAGGGCTCGTCCAGCCCCAAGCTCCCAGCATGTCCCTTGCCGCAGCTCTGCAGTCAGCTGTTCGCTGCCGCTGCCTCCCAGCCCCCGGCGATGACGTCAGGCCGACTGCGCCTGTGCGAGCGGCGCTGTCAATCACCGCCACATGGACCAGAGCGTACTGTGCAGACGCAGAACTACTACGCCTGCGCAGTACACTCCGGTCCACGTGGCGGTGATTGACAGTGCTGCTCGCACAGGCGCAGTACAGGCCGACATCCAGGTCGGACTGGTGCCATCGCCGGGGACTGGGAGGCAGCGGCAGCGAATGGCTGACTGCAGAGCTGCGGCGAGGGACATGCTGGGAGCGTGGGGCTGGAGGAAGGCCCGGGTAAGTAGCACTTATTTCATTAAAAATGCCTGATAACTCCTTTAAACAACCCCCCCCCCCCACCCCACACACAAACCTACCTACCTGGTGATGCCTAACCCCACTCCTGCCCACCTACCATACAAACTACTTGTCTGACACCTACCCCCCCCCCCCCCCCCCCCTCCAACTACCTGTTTGACAGCGCCTAACTGCCTGCCTCTCCCCTCCCCGGCCGTCAATCACACCACAAGAAGAAAAAACGTTCCCCCTCAGGCCAGGGTCAGAATGGGGATGATTATCACACAAAAAAAAACCTCAGAGGGCACTGGCCTGGGCAGAGAATTGAATTTGACAGCAGAAGCAGGCAGGCAGCAAAGTGTGAGTAACTCCGTGACAAGAAGGGAGAAGAAGTACAGAAACAAAATTTATAAAAACCACCTTCTCCTCTGGCGACCTGAACCCAACCTCCTCTATCCTCCTGTCTCCTCAGTCCTACACCTCCTCCTCCTCCTCCACAGCAGCAAGCAGCTATAGGTGGCATCTCCGACTCCCAGCCCCCAGAGTGTCCGACTCCTCCAGCCAGGACAGCCAGCCAGCCACTCGTAGCCGCAGCTCCAGGCCCCCATCCCCCCCAGCACAGAAAGCTGAAGAGTGAGACAGCTCACTCCGATGACACCGCAGGCACAGCAGCACGTTGCGGGCGGCAATGGCTTCAGGCGGGGGGTGGAGTCAAGCAGGGTCAACCCACCGGGCCAGAGAGGACCTAAGCTATCTGTGTCCTTGTGCCGCTCACATCCACCGCAGGCGCGGCCACGCACAAGGGCACACCACGGCCGGCAGCCTCAGCCTCTTCTCTGATTGGATACTTCACCTTGCCGGGAAATATCGCGCACGGTTGCGATCCCCACTGCGAACCTGTCACCTGTGGTATGTCTGCGGCCGCTGCGTATAGCAGCGGCTGGCCCTAATTACTTAAGATTCGGGCGGCCCGGGGGGCAATTGCCCCCCGTCCCCCTGGGCCAGTCCTCCCCTGCCATGTAGCATGCTAGACACGAGACACATGAGATATGAGGAAATGTGATAGACAGTGCATACTATACACACACACACACACACACACACACACACACACACACACACACACACACACACACACACACACACACACACACCACACACACACACCACACACACACACACACACATATGATCACATTCAGTGGCGTAGCTAAGGAGCTGTGAGCCCTGGTGCAAGTTTTACATGGGCCCCCCCCAAGCACTCTATACATAACAATTGATACGGCGTACCAAAACCTGCCAAGGACAACCACAGTGTTGGAGGTGCAAGAAGGGAATGAGGAACAGTGTGTTAATGATTACAAGTATTTAGAGCATCTATAGAAGTGATTATTACCAGCACAGGACCAAAAGAGAGCTAATATTGTGCTTGAAGGAGAGCCCAATGGGGCCCCTCTGGCCCAAGGGCCCCGATGCGGTCGCTACATCTGCACCCCCTATTGCTACGCCCCTGATCACATTCATTGTGCCCAGGCAATGTCAACATGTTGATTCCCTGTGCAGTTCATTGTCCAGTTATTTAGTGAGCATGTAGATGTTCTATATACCATATAACACAGGAAGCTGTTAAGCTTAAATAAATCCTCTTATAACAAAATACCCCTCTGGGGGATACTTACCTCGGAAGGGGGAAACCTCTGGATCCTAACGAGGCTTTCCTCGTCCTCCTCCGTTGTCCTGTTAGCCAGTCCTGGTCCCCCGAACTGCGGAGATGTAAATATTTACCTCTCCGGGATCCTGTGCAGGCGCACTAGCCACTCTTCCTACGTGTTAAGGCGGAAATAGCCGCACCCAATCGAACCACTCTACTTCGCAGGCGTGACTTTCGTTTGCGCCTGCACAGTAGAGCGGATATGATCGGCCGTGGCTATTTCAGCCTAGCCCGAAGGAAGAGTCGCTACTGCGTCTGTGCAGGATCCCGGAGAGGTAAATATATCATCCCTTGTCAGGCTTGTCAGGGGAGGATTGCGGGAGGATTCGGGGGAGCCAGCGCTGGATTGCCTGCAGCTACAGGGATGGGGGAAGCCTCATTGGGACCCTGAGGATTCCTCCTCTCGAGGTAAGTACCCCCCAGGGGAGGTTTTTTTTTTTAATACAGAGTCTCTTTAAAGGAAATTAGAGACTACGAAAGCAAAAGATTTCATACTTACCCGGGGCTTCCTCTAGCCCCATAAGCACTTCTGAGTCCCTCACCGTTCCTCCTGCGCATGCGCAGAAGACCCCGACTGACACGACTGAGCCAGTTACCTGGGCTGATTGTGGCTGAACGGCAGACCAGGGGAGGATGGCGAGGGACTCAGATGTGCTTATGGGACTGTAGGAAACTCCGGGTGAGTATAAAATCTGTTGCTTTCAAAGTCTCTGGTACACTTTTAGAAATATCATAGTTACCTGTTTAGGAGATAGGAGTCCATGATGGATAGCTGGTTGGCCTTCTTAGGGTAAAAAGTTCCAATCTTGGTCAGGACACTACTATATTTGCATTTGAGTTTTTTAGTTCTCCTAATGCTTACAGGTGAAACTGGAAAAATTAGAATAAAATGCAAAAGTGAATTTATGTCCAGACCATTTAAAGGCTCAGGAACCCTTTGCAGGTATTTTGGATTAATTAGCTGATTGGAGTCTGACACTTTAAGCCTAGAATATTGAACCTTTTCACAATATTCTAATGTGCTGAGATTTTGGGGTTTTCATAAACTGTAAGCCATTAACTTGAAAATCTCACTTTGCATGTAATGATTATTTCATATATTAGTTTCCCTTTTAAAGAAAACCTGTACCTAAAAAAAGTTCCCCTGGGGATACTCCCCTTGGGTGGGGGACAGCCTCCGGATCCTATTGAGGCTTCCCCTGTCGTCCTGTGTCCCACGGCAGTCTCGCTGTGCCCCTCTGAACAGGAGGGATTTAAATATTTACCTTCCCGGCTCCAGCGCATCAGCTCTCCACTCGAAGATAGGCGGAAATAGCCAATCGCTGTCGGTCCACTCTACTTCACAGGTGCAAGTCTCCTGCTTCTGCATAGTAGAGCGGACCCGACAGAGATTGGCTATTTTCGCCTTTCTCCATGCTGAGAGCCGCAACAGCGCCACCTGCTGGAGCCAGGGAAGATAAATATATCAAGCCTTGTTAGGCTTGTCGAGCCAGGATTGCGGGTCGCTTCGGGGAGCCAGCGCTGGATTGCCTGCAGCTACAGGGGAGGGGGAAGCCTCATTGAGACCCTGAGGCTTCTCCCTCCTGAGATGACTACCCCCCAGGGGAACTTTTTTTTTGTTACAAAGTCTCTTTAAGTTGAATTACTGACATAAATGAACTTTTGCACAATATTCTAATTTTTCGAGTTTTACCTGTACTGTATGTGGGTTTTCCCAGGGTGCTTTAGTCTCCTCTCACAATCCCAAAACATACTGAGCTGATCGATTACCTCAAATTGGCTTAGACTGTGAGCTCCTCTGAGGGTCAGTGAGGCTACATACAGACATGCAAATATCTGTCATCTGGCAGGGATCAGGGCTCTATCACTCAGGTAACAGTTAATAGCCAAATACCATACAAACTCAGCTGAAGGCTAGCAATGTATTTGTTGCTATGGAGGGGGGCTATGAGCTCTGCAAAGCACTGTAAAACATGTCAGCACTATAAAAAATACATTATAATACTAATTCCAAGACTGGCGCCAAGTCAGACTGCTTATGCACACACAGCATACAGATCCATCCTGTTGTTTTCATATTTGAAATGTAATATAAAAAAAATAATATTTACGGTTTCTCAGTGATGCCAAAAGTGACATCACTTTTCTTTTTTTTTCAACCGAGCTCCTTACTGCCACAGCTTACTGTCTCTCCCACAACAAACTTGACCTAGACAACAGGCTTACATCACAGTGTATAATCTTCAAAGGGAGAGGTGATTGAATTATGGTACCTTCTGGTAATAGTATCCTTATCTTATCCAAAATAGGAAGCTTTTGGTTATTGTCATGCTGAGATAATCTTTTTACTGTAGCTAAAAAAATTCCCACAATCCTGCTAGCACTGCACAGTTCCTGCAGTTAGGCAAAGGCAACTAGAGAAAAGGAAAAAAATGGGTGACATATAGAGACCTATTTTAAGAAAAAATAAAGCGGGGTTACATATATTTTGAGGGCATTAACTATTTTTTTTTTTTTTAGCATTTTGTATTTTTGGATGTTACAACCCCTTTTAAGGAACAGGATTAACCTGTATACATCACAACTTTCAAGTTGGTGAATGTGACCGCGGCGGCAGCCCCAGGACTGCCTAACGCCAATCGGCGTAAAGTCCTGGGGCAGCAGTTTGCAGGAGATTGCATCTCCTGCTCGGGGGGTAAAGCTCCACCCCTCCTTCAGTCTCCGAGCGGCGATAGATGGTGAAGCCGCCGTCTATTTACATGTACAGTGCTGCGAGCTGCAGCAGCGCTGTACTGGGGACAGCCGTGTGACACGGCTGTCCCCTCCATTGCCTCAGCAGTGATTAGCTGTCATAACAGCCAAACACAGGGATTGGCTGGCAGGGGGAGGGAGGGCAGGCGTAGGGTAATAAAAATAAAAAAAGATATATTTTTAATAAAAAAAACCAAACATATAAATATTGATTAAAAAAACAAACACTGGGGGAGTGATCAGACCCCACCAACAGAGAGATCTGTTGGTGGGGAGAAAAGGGGGGGGGGAATCCCTGCAGCTTGGGGGGGGGGGAGCCCTGCAGCTTGGCCTTAAAGCTACAGTGGCCCATTTTACATAAAATGGCCTGGTCACTAGGGGGGTTTAACACTGCAGTTCTCATGAGGTTAAGCAACAGCAAATCTACTGTAATATTATAAAATGTGATAGAGAAATGTTTGTATTTGTTCTTACACAATTTTTATTTGCTATTGGAATGCTACCAAGGCAAAGTGATCACTGTTCACCACTGCCAGTAATATCGGTTTACTTTAGCAGTTATCAGGCTTTCTGTGTTGCATGCGTTTTGCTTACTAACTGAAGGACATTCCATACTAGTGTTTGCATAAGAATTTGCCATAAGAATTTGGAACACCCGAATTCTCCTGGTTACCGCTGTTTAGCACTGAACAAGCAGACAGGGTCAGGAGGAGTTCAGTGACTTGATTGCTTCCTCCATCGGAAGGAGGAAGTATCAGAGTCACATGAAACGCAACGTGGCACGTCAGTGAACTCCTCCTGTGGTAATCAGGAGTATTCAGGTGTTCTCAATTTGCTATGTTGAATTCGAACACCAACACTATTCCATATAGCTTGTACTAAACAGTTAACAGAAACATGTAGCCTGATGAAAATGGAGCCTGCCAACTTTCCCTTTAACATGTCAGTTCCCTAGCTGTCATGCTGATCTTTCTGAGTCATGCCTGCAACAAGCATGCAGTCAGTTGAGTCAGACCACCATAATTATAATTAGGCAGTACAAATATCAGCAGAGGGAAATTTTTAGTGGTGACCACAGTGCTTATAATCAGTGGAGAGTGTGGTGCAGGGGGTAGGTTAGGTTTCGGTATCATTAGTGGGAGGGGATCAAGTGAGAATAGAGTCAAGTAAGGGGATAGTAAAATATTGGTAAAAATTACTGATATTCTACCATCGGAATTAGCTAGAGCCCAAATGTATAATGTCAGGAATTTACCAAAATTCTACTTGCAGCTATCCCCGGTGCCCAAATTACCAAGGCACCATTTTTAGATGTACATGGGAAGGAAGAAAGGGGAGGGAGAGTGCATAGTTTGGACCCCCCAGGGTCTAAGCATGCACATTTGCACTGGCTGTTCACAACTACATTAAAGGGTTTTAAACCAATATTTTTCAGAACTAGTGTTTACTTTTTTCAACAAATTCAGTAAAAAACAAGAGTCCTTTTCCATGAGATATCACTACTATTATTATCATTAGTGGTGTTTTTCTGATAGAACAACAGTGACTGTCCAGCTGACCAAATTTGGTCTGTCCACAATAACGCAATGACCTTATTATCTTCAATGTGCCCCTCCCCGAGACACTCATATAGCCGGCGGTCATTGCTTCCTTGTGATACGCAAGCCCCTTCACCGCAGCAAGGTAATGATCACGTAGGGGAATTGGCACATGTACATGCCTTTTGTTTTGTTGTTGCAGCTGCAGTGCAGCCAGAAAAATTAGGCAGGCATGTACACGCACCAGAAAAATTATTATAGCGGCTGCTGCTAGCAGTGGCCTTAAAAATTCAGGAATCTACCTGGAGTCCTGGACCCTGTTGGTGGTGGCGGAGAAGGCAGTCAAACGGCCTGCGGGCAGAGATGCTGTGTGGGGACCGACTTAGTCATGGGGCAGGCAGTCAAACGGCGTGCAGGCAGAGATGCTGTGTGTAAGGACTGACTCAGTCTTCGGACGGGCAGTAGCCCTCCGGGATCCATGCCTCATTTATTTTGATAAAGGTTAGGTACTGAACACGTTTGTGACTTAGGCGACTTCTCTTTTCAGTGACAATGCCTTCAGCTGCACTAAAGGTCCTTTCTGACAGGACGCTTGAGGCAGGGCAAGACAGAAGTTGGATGGAAAATTGTGACAGCTCTGGCCACAGGTCAAGCCTGCGCACCCAGTAGTCCAAGGGTTCATCGCTGCGCACAGTGTCTACATCCACACTTAAGGCCAGGTAGTCGGCTACCTGCCAGTCGAGGCGTTGGTGGATAGTGGATCCGGGAAGGGCTAAGGCGAGGCGTTGGACTAAAGAATGTCTGCATGTCCGACATCACCATGAGATCGCTGGAGCGTCCTGTCCTTGCCTGCGTGGACAAGGGAGAAGGATTACTGGCAGTGGTACTTTTATTGCATTGTGCTGTGACATCACCCTTAAACGCATTGTAAAGCATAGTTGCCAGCTTGTTCTGTAAGTGCTGCATCTTTTCTGCCTTCTGGTGAGTTGGTAACATGTCCGCCACTTTGTGTTGGATCCAGGTGTACTATCCATCTCCTCTTGCTCTTCCTCAGTGACGTCAGGTAAGTCCTCCTCCTCCCCCTAGCCACGAACAATACCACAGGAACGTTGAGCAGCACAAGCCCCCTGCGATGCCTGCTACGGTTGTTCTTCTGCCGCCTCCTCCTCCACCTCCAAAGAAACACCTTCCTCATCATCCGAGTCTAACTCCTCTTCCCCACACGACTCTTCCTCCTCCTCCCCCCTCTGTGCTGCCACAGGTGTTGAGGAATCATCTGGTTCTGATGAGAATTGATCCGACAAAGTTTCCTCCTGTAACTGTTTCTGTTCACGCTCCTCCACAGCTTGATCCACCACTCTATGCACGGCACGTTCCAGGAAGTAAGCGTACAGGACCAAGTCGCTGATGGTGCCTTCACTGCGACTCACCAGGTTGGTCACCTCCTCAAACGGCCGCATGAGCCTGCATGCATTTTGCATCAGTGTCCAGTTGTTGGGCCAGAACATCCCCATCTCCCCAGATTGTGTCCTTTTACTGTAATTGTAGAGGTACTGGGTGACGGCTTTCTCCTGTTCTAGCAGGCGAGAGAACATAAGGAGGGTTGAATTCCAGCGAGTCGGGCTATTGCAAATGAGGCATCTCACCGGCAACTTGTTTCTCTGCTGAATCTCGGAAAAGTGTGCCATGGCCGTGTAAGACCGCCTGAAATGCCCACACAACTTCCTGGCCTGCTTTAGGACGTCCTCTAAGCCTGGGTACTTTGACACAAATCTTTGAATGACTAGATTCAGCACATGTGCCATGCAGGGTACATGTGTCAGCTTTCCCAAATTCAAAGCAGAAATGAGATTGCTGCCGTTGTCCCACACCTTGTTGTCGATCTCCATCTGGTGCGGGTCAGCTACTGATCCACCTGTTTGTTAAAAGCAGCCAGGAGAGCTGCTCCAGTGTGACTCTCCGCTTTGAGGCAAGACATGTCTAAGATGGCGTGACACCGTCGTACCTGGCATGCAGCATAGGCCCTGGGGAGCTGGGGCTGTGTAGCTGGAGAGGAGATTGCAGCACCAGTAGAGTTGAACTGCCACTCAGCCAAGGAGGAGGAGGATGACGACAGCGAAGAGGATGTAGCAGGAGGAGAGGAGGTGGCAGGAGGCCTGCCTGCAAGCCGTGGAGGTGTCACAAGTTGGTCCGCTGCACAGCCACGTACTCCCTGCTTGCCATCGGTCACCAGGTTGATCCAATGGGCTGTGTAAGTAATGTACCTGCCCTGACTGTGCTTGGCAGACCAGGCATCCGTGGTCAGGTGGACCCTTGACCCAACGCTGTGTGCCAGAGATGACACCACTTGCTTTTCAACTTCACGGTACAGTTTGGGTATCGCCTTTTTAGAGAAATAATTGTGGCCTGGCATCTTCCACTGCAGTGTCCTAATGGCCACAAATTTATGGAAGGCCTCAGAGTCCGCCAGCTGGTATGGTAACAGCTGGCGAGCTAACAGTTTAGCCAAGCCAGCTGTCAGACGCCGGGCAAGGGAGTGACTGCCAGAAATTTGCTTCTTCCTCTCAAAGATTTCCTTCACAGACACCTGGCTGCTGTGGGCAGAGGAGCAGGAACCGCTCAAGGTCAGAGGCGCAGTGGAGGAGGGTGGCTGTGAAGGTGCAAGGGAAAAAGCGGCTGAAGATGATGCACCTGAAGGAGGAAGAGGAGAAGGAGGGTGGCTTTTCTTTTGTGTGCTGCCTTTGCTCAGGTGCTCTTCCCATTGCAGTTTGTGCCTTTTCTCCATGTACCTTCATAAGGCACTTGTCCCTATGTGGGTGTTGGCCTTTCCATGGCTCAGTTTTTGGAGGCAGAGAGAACAGATGGCATTGCTCCGATCCGGGAAGGGCTAAGGCGAGGCGTTGGACTAAAGAATGTCTGCATGTCCGACATCACCATGAGATCGCTGGAGCGTCCTGTCCTTGCCTGCGTGGACAAGGGAGAAGGATTACTGGCAGTGGTACTTTTATTGCATTGTGCTGTGACATCACCCTTAAACGCATTGTAAAGCATAGTTGCCAGCTTGTTCTGTAAGTGCTGCATCTTTTCTGCCTTCTGGTGAGTTGGTAACATGTCCGCCACTTTGTGCCTATACCGAGGGTCTAGTAGTGTGGCCACCCAGTACAGCTCATTCCCCTTGAGTATTTTTATACGGAGGTCCCTCAACAGGCTGGACACCATGAAAGATGCCATCTGCACAAAGTTGGATCCAGGTGTACTATCCATCTCCTCTTGCTCTTCCTCAGTGACGTCAGGTAAGTCCTCCTCCTCCCCCTAGCCACGAACAATACCACAGGAACTTTGAGCAGCACAAGCCCCCTGCGATGCCTGCTACGGTTGTTCTTCTGCCGCCTCCTCCTCCACCTCCAAAGAAACACCTTCCTCATCATCCGAGTCTAACTCCTCTTCCTCACACGACTCTTCCTCCTCCTCCCCCCTCTGTGCTGCCACAGGTGTTGAGGAATCATCTGGTTCTGATGAGAATTGATCCGACAAAGTTTCCTCCTATAACTGTTTCTGTTCACGCTCCTCCACAGCTTGATCCACCACTCTATGCACGGCACGTTCCAGGAAGTAAGCGTACGGGACCAAGTCGCTGATGGTGCCTTCACTGCGACTCACCAGGTTGGTCACCTCCTCAAGCGGCCGCATGAGCCTGCATGCATTTTGCATCAGTGTCCAGTTGTTGGGCCAGAACATCCCCATCTCCCCAGATTGTGTCCTTTTACTGTAATTGTAGAGGTACTGGGTGACGGCTTTCTCCTGTTCTAGCAGGCGAGAGAACATAAGGAGGGTTGAATTCCAGCGAGTCGGGCTATTGCAAATGAGGCATCTCACCGGCAACTTGTTTCTCTGCTGAATCTCGGAAAAGTGTGCCATGGCCGTGTAAGACCGCCTGAAATGCCCACACAACTTCCTGGCCTGCTTTAGGACGTCCTCTAAGCCTGGGTACTTTGACACAAATCTTTGAATGACTAGATTCAGCACATGTGCCATGCAGGGTACATGTGTCAGCTTTCCCAAATTCAAAGCAGAAATGAGATTGCTGCCGTTGTCCCACACCTTGTTGTCGATCTCCATCTGGTGCGGGTCAGCTACTGATCCACCTGTTTGTTAAAAGCAGCCAGGAGAGCTGCTCCAGTGTGACTCTCCGCTTTGAGGCAAGACATGTCTAAGATGGCGTGACACCGTCGTACCTGGCATGCAGCATAGGCCCTTGGGAGCTGGGGCTGTGTAGCTGGAGAGGAGATTGCAGCACCAGTAGAGTTGAACTGCCACTCAGCCAAGGAGGAGGAGGATGACGACAGCGAAGAGGATGTAGCAGGAGGAGAGGAGGTGGCAGGAGGCCTGCCTGCAAGCAGTGGAGGTGTCACAAGTTGGTCCGCTGCACAGCCACGTACTCCCTGCTTGCCATCGGTCACCAGGTTGATCCAATGGGCTGTGTAAGTAATGTACCTGCCCTGACTGTGCTTGGCAGACCAGGCATCCGTGGTCAGGTGGACCCTTGACCCAACGCTGTGTGCCAGAGATGACACCACTTGCTTTTCAACTTCACGGTACAGTTTGGGTATCGCCTTTTTAGAGAAATAATTGTGGCCTGGCATCTTCCACTGCGGTGTCCTAATGGCCACAAATTTATGGAAGGCCTCAGAGTCCGCCAGCTGGTATGGTAACAGCTGGCGAGCTAACAGATTAGCCAAGCCAGCTGTCAGACGCCGGGCAAGGTAGTGACTGCCAGAAATTTGCTTCTTCCTCTCAAAGATTTCCTTCACAGACACCTGGCTGCTGTGGGCAGAGGAGCAGGAACCGCTCAAGGTCAGAGGCGCAGTGGAGGAGGGTGGCTGTGAAGGTGCAAGGGAGAAAGGGGCTGAAGATGATGCACCTGAAGGAGGAAGAGGAGAAGGAGGGTGGCTTTTCTTTTGTGTGCTGCCTTTGCTCAGGTGCTCTTCCCATTGCAGTTTGTGCCTTTTCTCCATGTACCTTCATAAGGCACTTGTCCCTATGTGGGTGTTGGCCTTTCCATGGCTCAGTTTTTGGAGGCAGAGAGAACAGATGGCATTGCTCCGATCTGAGGCAGACACATTAAAAAAATTCCAAACCTCTGAGCGCCCCTGAGGTGATGGCACTATGGTGGCATCAGCAGCTGACGTTGGAGGGCGTGTTGGCTGGCTGTACATAGGTGGCAATACATGGCGCCAGACACTGCCACCAGCTGTTTCTGATGACAAGCTCCCCCTGCTTCTTTCAGGAACTCGTCTCCTCCTACTCCTCTCTGACTCCCCCCTTTGAACTGTCCCCCTGTTCATCTCCTCTATTGGGAACATACGTGGCATCCGTATCATCGTCATCATCATAATCATCCTGCCCAACTTCGTTTGCCTCAGACACCTCCAAAACTGCACCAACAGCAGGTACTTCATCCTCCTCCTCCTCACACGGTACATCCATAGTGTCGCCTAACTCAGACATATGAGGTGGTGTAACTTGCTTAGCGCCTTCATTTGGTTGTAACAATAATGGCTGTGCATCAGTGATGTCCCCACCAAATAACTCCTGCAAACTGTCAAATGTAGTGGATGTGGTACTTGTAGTAGCGCTGGTGGCTGTGGAAGATGAGGTGTTCTGTGTTAAATAGTCACTGTACTTTGGTCCAGGGTCGCACAAAATCAAATCAGCATGACCTTGCACAGACCTGCTGGGTGGCCTTCCTCTGGGTCTGCCTCTACCTCTGCCTCTACCTGTTTTGACCATTTTGTCCATATCGGGGGGGATGAAGTGAAAGGTATGCACTGACTTGACTAATACAATGTGCAGTCACACAGATACAGTTAACAGGTATGCATGGAGTGGTATATCACACTGTGTGCACTCAAGTAGGTAGGTGGGTGCACTGAACACAACATGTAGGTATATGCAGTGATGGGTATTACAATGTGCACCTGTCACACACAGACAGGTACCGGACAGGCACAGTGACACTGCGTGGGCTCACGTAGGTAGGTGGGTGCACTGAAGTGAACAACAGGTAGTAGGTATATGCAGTGATGGGTATTACAATGTGCACCTGTCACACACAGACAGGTACCGCACAGGCATAGTGACACTGCGTGCGCTCACGTAGGTAGGTATCACGGTGTGTGTAATTTTACCAATATTCTACTGGCAGCTATTTCCGGCGCTTAAATTTTAGCATGTACACATTTTGTTTTAGTTGATTCTGTGTGCACTTAACTCCTTGTCTTATTATTTCCAAATTGTATCTGGATAATTTGGTGGTTTTGTACATATGGTTGAGTATTATGTCTCCAAATTATAATTTTAATTATATAGTATTTAAATGAGTACTGTAGGGGGCTGGGGGAAAAAGAGTTGAACTTACGCAAAACCACTGCGCTGATGTCACTTGGGGCGTACTGCGCAGGTGACGTCAGTGGGAGCGAGGACGCGGCCGCGCAGGGGCAGTGGTTTTTCCAGTAGTAAACCCGCGGCACACTCACGTTGGTAGGTGGGTGCACTGAAGTGAACAACAGGTAGTAGGTAATTATATGCAGTGATGGGTATTACAATGTGCACCTGTCACACACAAACAGGTACCAGACAGGCACAGTGACACTGCGTGCACTCACGTAGGAAGGTGGGTGCACTGACTGAAGTGAACAACATGTTGGTATATGCAGTGATGGGTATTACAATGTGCACCTGTCACACACACAGTTAGTCACTGAATGTGTTGGGCCTGGCAGTGACACACACAGTAGGAATTACCAAGGCTGTCTATGCAACACAAGTGTCAGTGGGACACACACACAAAAAAAAAATAGATCAGAAGAACAAGATTAGCTCTCAAAAGAGCTGTTGAGAAGTGCTTTTTTGAGCAATAAGAATCAGCAAGGAGCAAGCTAAGAAGCCTACAAGAGCCTAACTAAGCTTTCCCTATAGCTCTCTATGCAACAGCTCTCCCTTCTCTAATTAATGCAGGCACACGAGTGAGTCCAAAGCCTGACGCTGCCTGCCTTTTATAAGGGGGGAGCGGCTCCATGAGGGAGTGTAGCCTGATTGGCTACAATGTGCCTGTTGACTGTGATGTAGAGAGTCAAAGTTGACCCTCATGATGCACTATGAGGGTGAACCGAACTTCCGGAAAAGTTCACAGTTCTCCACGATCGCGAACCCCGGAACTTCGCGGGGAACCGTTCGCCCACGAACCTTTGGGGCCATCTCTATGGAATTCTAATAGGTAGAAGCAGGCACAGTTACAACCTAATAAAGGCAAGTACACAGGTTTGAGTTGCAGTTTTTCTGTGACTTATTACTGCTGTGTTTATGTGCAATTTATTGTTTCAATTAATTTTCCATATTTTGTTAGTTATTTGTAGATTCTGAAATTCTATTTCAAGATAGTGTTGTTGCTGGAGGTGCAAGGGAAGTTTGGGTGACCAATTGGCACCCATGTTAACTACGGCTATAAATGGAAACCTGGCCATCGGAGACACCCCCAAAAAAGTGGGTGCTGGGATTGCCCACTATACAAACTGTAGCTACAAATAGCATTTAAAATATCGAGGGGGCCCCACTACCGCTCTCTTACTGAACGCCCTCAGTGCCCAAATTTCCATTTTCAGCTGCTATTAACATGATATTTGTCATTGTGTGTGTGTGTGTGTGTGTGTGTGTGTGTGTGTGTGTGTGTGTGTGTGTGTGTGTGTGTGTGTGTGTGTGTGCCTCGACTGAAGCGGATGGGAATCTGCGAGCGCGTAGGGCGGCATCCTCCACTCTGGATTTGTGCTTAAAACAAGATAATACTTTGGGCATCAGAACAGCCTGCACTTTGCACTTTATTTGACTACGCACTAATACACTTTTTTGATCTTCATGAATGTGATTTAGCATGAATGTTGTTTGAGATAGGGGTTGGCACGGGTGGTGGGGTGTGGACTGCGGCGCATATCACGGTTTTTCTGGGTGTGGGGCGCGGCCCACTATCCCACCTCTTATGCACCATCACTGTATATTGTTAGTTATAGGGTCACTATATGTTATTGATGGCTGTTTATAGCCTCTTTTTGCATGGCTTTATCTTTTGCCCTTATCCATGTACTCTAAATGATGTCATTACATATGTACTCACATCCAGAGATTCCTTATTGTAGGAATTATGGGGGTTTTTATGCATTTTAACGTTTTTATTATGTGAAATTGATTGCAAATAAAATTTACCTATTTTGATACAAACGATTCTATGGATTGATTCCTATACCTACCAGATTTCATTTATAGGGGAGTCTTTCTCTTTATGTTTATGGTATGAATATATTTTCCCTGAATGTTATCTAGGGTTGTATAAACTGTTTGCTCGACAGACAATTTAGTTTTTTGGCCCAAGGTAAGTTCAACTCTTTTTTCCCCTACTCAACACAGTTTTCCTTTAAGAAAGAATTAACACAAACATACAAATAAACCGCCACCATTTTAAATGTAACAAAATAACAGGGTTATTGTTCATATTGCTCTCTTGGCAGAGCGGAATAGCATTGTGTTGCACATTCAACCTACCCCCAATGTACCACAGCTTTCATCTTCACATGTTGCACCCATCCTTTTCCATGTGTAGTCCCTTGAGCTCCCTCCATACCCCCCCCCCCCCCCCCCCCATTAGGCTGCTGCCATTGCTGATAATATCTTCTGGGTTATTGCTTTTGCTATTGTTACTGCTATTGTTATCTGCTTATCCGTCAATCTGATGCTGATGTTACCTGCTGTTGTTGTTGTATTGGTAAGCAGTGTTGTCTTACCTCCTGCTTATGCCCTGCTTTCACCAAAACCAATTCCAGGTGACTGAAACTGATTCAAGATTTCGCAGAAGGTCATCATACCATTGCAGCAGAAGCACCTATGCCAGATGCCCCCTTTCCCCCTCCCGATTCTTGGCCTACATAGTACTCTGTATGGACCAGTTAAGAATAAAGAAGCTTTTATAACCCCCTTCCCCCTTTTTTGACACAAGGATTAGTTCCAACATAGTTGCAAAAAGCCTCCCTTACCTTGTATTGTAATTGATAGCCCCATCGCAGCACTACTGTCCCCAGAAATCATCTTACTTTCATCTAGCCATTATAATTCAATGCATTTCATAAAAATGTAATTTTGCTTTTCACAAAAAATAAAAAATCTGTTGTCCTAGAGATGTAGGGGTGGCAAAATAGGTCAATTGTAGTCATCACTAGGCTCATCACTAGCTGCTACTGCTACTAAGAATACTATTATTTTTAGTATGTAATTACAGCTGTATTAAGTGGCAGTTTGGCAAGAAATGAATGTTTCATAGTATGTACAAATGTGTACTATAGTGTATTAATAGATCTGTTCAAACCTTGGTGTTATTAAGTAGTTAAATTAAAACTCAACTTTGCTTGGCAATTGCTGAAAATGTATATCAATGCTTCACAAGACCTTTTGTAACTTATTGCTATTAAAACTATCATTCCATTTGAATTCACTTCCAGCTATGAATTTACAAAACTTACTCAAGCTGAAATTGCACTTCTTTGCAAGTCTGGAATATGCCTTCGCTTTGTGGACTACTCGATAGGAACATCCCATCTTGCTGCAGGGGTAATCAGCTGCACAGAGTAGAAGCTTGTTATTTATTTTCCACATCCGGATCAAATCACTGACTGACAGAAAACGTGGACACTCCCATATCACAGTCTATGTAAAACATAACATTAAGGTTTCTTATATGCTTACATGTAAATATGCTGAAATAAGGTTTTCCATTCATCCCTGCAATGTTTAGAGTTGAACTAAAGGAATTGCCTCTCTCTAAAAGATGACTGGATAGTGTATTGGTTGAGGGTAGTACTGTCTCTGACATAGGAGACCATGGCCCATATGCAATAAACTTTTTCTCCAGAGTTTTCTTCTTGGAGATGATTTTTCATTTCCAATTTAGAATAAGTTTTCAGCAATTTGCAATGGAAAAGTTCATAAAAGTAGAGTAAAAAGTACTATCAAAATTATTTTGGGTATTTGTTATTTATTTTTTTTGCTTGCTGGTGGTTTAAAAGGTATTCTCAGGAGAAAAAGGTAACTGCATGTATGTGCCAATGAGTCAAATTCTGGCAGAAGGTATCCAGTGCCTATTCAGTAAGGTGTATTTGGGCAAGACTACCTAAGGCTCCAGCAGTCCCTTAGTGGCTGCAGCTCTCAAACGCTGTGAGTCCAACAGCAGAAAAGCGCTATACAAATGTTAGCATTATTATTAAAGATAGTGCGGTGTCTCTTTAAACATGATGATGCACTCCAGCGTAATTCGTGTGGAAATGCTGTCCTGTATGTAGCCAGCAGATGTCAGCCTTGCGATGATAGTCCTAGCAGAATGACAATATTTGGATAGTTGTAGGCGTTATTTAAAGACTCCCAAGTTCTGATAAACCCTTTCAATTTTCAGAAGGCTGGCTTGTTTGTCATCGTCTCTATTTGAGAAGAAAAATAAATTACTGCATATCATTGAGCTAAATCCAAGCCACATATGCTATATAGCTATAGGGAATGGCCTTGATTTTTTTAATGTCTTTGGACTGCAGCTTTTGAACTTGCAGCCCTTTCTCACGAGACCTTCAAGCACTGCTGCCTCCAGCATTCCCTGAAGATGTATTTCTTTAAACTACCCTACTGGGTCTTCTCTTGAGCATACCGAACTCATTTGACACTCACCATGACTAATCTATTCATCCAGCCAAGGCCTGATGCCTGTACCACCTATTTAATACAGTGGGTAATCCATGTATTTTTAATCAGGCCGTAATCAAGACTGTGCTTTTGATTGGTATTTAGCTAATGACCTTATGTAGAAGAGAGTTAACAGCCTATATATATCTCATATTCTACAGCTATTAACAGTTTACTGTTGACAGATCTGTTAAAGTAATTGGTGGCTGCTTATAGTGGAATACTGCTGTTTTGCATCTTATAATTCAATCAAGGTTGTTATGCTTTTATGAAAATATATGAGTAGAGCCAATGCCAATTCTTCAACACTACTGCATGCTGGGACATCATAACAAGTACACAAGTAGATGCTATGATCATATACATATAACCCTGGTGTGCTATACAAAATAACCAGTAGTTGTTAGCACTCTGGCCTTGCAGCGCTGTGTTCCTGTTTTGAATCCCATCCAGGGCACTATCTGTACAGAGTTTGTATGTTCTCTCCATATCTGCGTGGGTTTCCGTTGGGTACTCCGGTTTCCTCCCACATTCCAAAAACATACAGATTAGTCATTTGGCTTTACCCTCAAATTGGCCCTACGCTACAACGGACCTTAGTAGGGTTTAGATTGTGAACCCCCCTGAGGGACAGCTAGTGACAAGACTATATAATCTGTACAGCACTGCAGAAGTTGTTGACACTATATAAATACTATATAATATAATAATAACCTCAAAACATACAAAAATGGAGTGTAGATTACTGTAGTTAAAGTCACTTCAAGCTCTTTGGAATGATCACTAGCAAAGGGAGGGCTGTACAACTTGAAACCCAAGAGGAACTGTCATTCCTAACCAATAGTCATATCACTACTGTCATTTTTATAAGCATGGAAGCCAAAATCTGATTGGTTGCTCAAAAAATACCTCTACTTTTCCTGAACTTCAATTTCATTTTTATGATTTTTTTTTTGCACATTTGGGCTCTTTGTGTGAGATACCTTTATCTTTCTATAAGGTTTTAGGTACGCTTATCGGGTAATATCTTTTCACTGGGATGCAATAGATTAAGTCATGTAGAGAAAAATGTTACATTTAAAGGCGCTGTCTCTGCTTTGGTAAATAGCCCCCGATATGTGATTGCATGCTTTCTCATTTGAGGTGCCTGACCTACTAGCTGGAAAGTGAATATATAATGCAGTGTAATTCTCTCTTTTCTCCACAGACCACAATTCCTTTCATCTCAGATGCAAATGTGCACGGTACATCCTTATTTACATTACAGTGTGTGTGCTCAGCCCAGCCCCCAAGCGGCTCTTTCATTTTGCTGTAAGACAGAATACGTTGATGTTTTCAGTGTCCCAATCCTCGGATTAAGGATATACTCTCTTCATTCTGTTAGGAAAAAAAACAGCATAAAAGACAGGATCAAATGTGCTGTCGTTATCAAAATTACACACAGAACAAAAAATGGGAGCACTCTGCACATCAAGCTGTTTTTTCTAACACATTATTTCATAAAATGATGTGTTTTATATGCATAGTTTTGACACTAGTATATCATGCTACACAGGTTTAATGAGTACTAAAATTACTCAGAATGTATTCCGCATAATAAAAGTAAATTATAAACTCGGACATCAATTATACGATCACATACATAATACATAGGTTAATGTACCCCCTAGTGTATATTATACAGCTCTTGCAAATCACTAAGGCACACTGTGACCATATATTCCTATATAGGTCATGTAACTATGATGTGACATTCTATACAGTAGGGGGTATATTATTTTGTGTAACATAATACGATTTTAGCTTTATTTTTAGTGGCCCATACATTTTCAGACACCATATACATTATTGCCTTTTTTTGTCATATATTACTTATGTTAGCTTTTTTTCCAATTTATGGAGAACTTGTATTATCACTAAAAATGTATCCTATTGCACGGCCAGCAATTGTAAATTTTATTCTGTGCAATAAAATGTATGTTTTAATTTATGAATATTGCTTTTTCTTATTATATACAGCCACATACCACAGCATATTACAATAAGAAAGAAGCTGACATACATTACTGGGAATATACAAGAATCCCAGGCAACAAAGGCACAAAGGAACTTTTGTTTTTGTTAGAGCTCACAGTCTGATAGGGAAAAAAAATAGTAATAATCAGATAGTTAATTACTATAAAATAGATGGATAGAAGTGCCAACCAATCAATCATAGGCTTGGTGTTGGGACACTGCTATAAGGTTATCTGTGATTGGTTACAGTGCTTCTGCATATCCTGGCTATTTGTATTGTGCTTAGAAATAAACTGAATTAATGCGTCAGTAGATTGCAGAGATCTTGTGAATATCTTCTTTGCTAAATCCTTTCTGTTTATCTTTGGTGGTGGAATTACAGATTCACAGTGACATATATATGGTTACAGAACACTTACACACACACACACACACACACACACATCGCTGGTCCCTTGCTCTCTTTCACACGCGTTTAACGAACCATTCATTTTTTTTAATTGCAGAATACATATGGATGCTTGAAAGCTTTCCCAAGGTTCCTCCATTCAGCATATCATACTGTGCTCATGAATATACATTAAGAAAATCAGGAACAGGTGTTTCCAAGGTCCTGTTCCGTGGGAAGCAACATGGAAATGCAAAGCGTCTCCTGCAAGAGATAAGAAGGGTCAACCTTTCTCCGGTCTATGGACAGGTGTCATGCAGCATCATTAAAATTCAGCGCAAAAAAAAGAGAACTTGTCATATATCCCATGCTCCCTAGTTGCCTCTGAATGTAAAGGCGCTGGGATTGCTTCCACCCTTACAGAAAGAGGTGCTATAATGATGATAATTATCATAGTTTTTAATGAAATTGCTTGCTCAAAATGGCAAAGCCTTATGGGAAAGTGAAAGAGTGCAATGATGAGTGGTGTGATGGAGGTGGGACATGTAAGATTAAAGCATTAAGTCTGAATAGCTTGCTATGTCGCTCGCATTAACGCTCATTCATACTGACCAAACATTATTTTAACTGACATTTTCTCTATTACTTGTCCTGGCACATTTTAATTGAGAGCGGTGGCTGCTCTAAGGTTAGGAGGAGGTAATGTCACAGTCTATATGTTTAATTGCCTGTTAAATTTTATAACAGATTAAGGGATTCTCACTTGTACTTGTGGTAACTTCCTTTCCTGGTGGTAGGGAAATGAATGAGATTCCTCCCATTAATCTATGACAAATACTGGGGTGGGTTTCATTTTCCAATGAGTTTTACATTTTTGAAGCTTTGGTTATTTGAAGTGAGCCACTAAGAGGCCCATTGAAGATCTTTTGATAGTCTGCAAACACCCCAAAAACTGGATTATCAAGCTTCCATTTTCCATTGCCCAGAGCCGAAGAGCCTCTTTGGGGCCATCAAGTCCCTCCCCTTTCAGTGGTGTCACTGTGGGAATGAAGCACACACCTGATGTCATTATCAGAGGAGTGTCACTGAGGGGTTAATGCAGAGTACGCAAAGCATACTATCTTATCTGTCTGCCCAGCATGCTCCTCTTTTTTCTCAGCACATCCTTCAGCTCCATTGCTCCCTCCCTATGCCCTTGACCCACCAGCATGTTACATCACTGTATACATTTCTGTGGGGAACAGAAAAGATGCACCAGTGGGGAGATACTGGTGCATCTTTTCTGAAGGAAATAGGAAGGCGCATGGTGCAGCACAGTTGAGATAGCAGAGATATCATGCTCTGCTCAGCATAGTCTGCATTGTTGGTGGTGGAGGCCACTTAATACTGCTATCTGGTGGAAGTTAAAGGACAAAAGCCACCTTTTACATATATATTTATAGGGGGGAGGGGGCAAAAAGGCCACCTAACACTGCTCTCTTGGAATGGGGACCAAGGGGTCACCTGGGGGAACAAAGGCCCCCTTGTACTGCTTTCTGGGGGATGGGGAGGCATAATGGCCAACTAATACTGCTGTCTGACTTATAGGAGGGCACAAAGGCTACCTAATTGACAACTAAGTTGCCACCATGTGTGCAGCACGGTGGCGTAGTGGATAGTGCTCTCGCCCTGTGGAGCTGGTCCGAATCAGCAGGGCATTCTCAGTTGGAATCTGTATGTTCTCCCTGTGTCTGCATAGGTTTGGTGTAGGCATTCCAGTTTCCTCCCACATCCCAAAAACTCACAGATAAGGTTACTGGCTTCCCTGTAGGATTAGCTCTAGACTATGATGGACATCTGACTATGGTAGGGATTAGATTGTGAGCCCCTCTGACAGTTAAAGCATACCAGAGATGAAGGGGCATAAAGATTTATACATACCTGGGGCTTCCTCCAGTCCTCCCTGCGCAGAGCTCTCTCCTTTGCCGCAGTCTAAAGCCTTCTGGATCTCCTGGTATCAGACCCATTTTCCCTGGCCGGTCGGTGCAGGCACAGTGCGGTCAAGCACGCTCCCCCGTCTCGATCCCAGCAATAGGAGCGTGGTTAGGTGGGGGCGCGCAGCTGGGAGTGCGCAGTATGCCTTACTGGCATGCATGCGCAGAACGCATGATTGGCCAGAGAGAACGGGACTGAAACTGGGGGATCCAGAAGGCTATAGACCGCGGCGAGAGAGTGATCTGTGCAGTGGGGGCTGGAGGAAGCCCCAGGTCTGTATAACTAATTTTGTCAGATCTGACAGTAATGACAGAAACGCCTGATCTGAAGCATCCTTGTTCCGGTTCTATGGCTAAAAGTATTAGAGGCAGAGGCATTTTATGCCAAAGTTATGCAAGCTTATGCAGTTTGGGATTGGACCAAATGCATCAGTGGATTATTATGATTGGTCCAATTCCAAGTTGCATATATTTTCATAAATTAAAATTTGTATAAACTCAAAATTTTTTGACATATCAGTAATTATCTTTAATTGATACTGACCTCAGCAGAATTCAGCTGATGAGACACATTGATCATGAACAATATATCCCCATGCTCCTTACCAGAAAGCACCATACAACATAAGAAAAATGAAAACGGGTTAGGGAAAAAATTGCCCAGGTTAGCAGCAGGTCACAGAAAAGGCAGCATAATCTCTGCGTTGGATAGAGGAGAAGTATAGAGGCAGCAATTATGCAGATAAACCGGAAACATTGAGGCACACTGCAAGTCCATGTTGTGGAGAGGATAGTGTTGCTCATTAGGAGGTTGCATTTAAAAATAGGGGTAATTTTTGGCTAGAAAATCAATTTGAAAACATACAATGTATTTATTCATTCAGGGCTTGTTCATACTAGAGGCATTTTTCACTTTTTTTAAGCGCTGGCAATTTTTCAAAATCGCCCTGAAAGCGCTTACACCATTATTCTCTATGAGACAGTTCACATCTGAGCAGTTTGTTTCCGATCCGCTCAGTAAAGCGGTGCACGGGCGAATTTTTAGGCGATTTTGCCTCAATGGAAGGTATAGGCAAAATGCAAACGCTCACAAAATTGCTTTGTGCAGCGATTGCGTTCGCGCTTTTAAGAATAAATACATTGTATTTATTATTTAAGGATCGACAAGTTCACTACTTCCTGACTGATATCAGGAAGTGTAAAAACACAATTGCTCGGCAAAAGGGCTTAGAAAAGCGCTTCACAAAAAAGGTAATCGCCAGGAATCGGAAATGAAAATTTCCTCAAAAAACACCAAACGTGGACGGACACACAAACGGAACGCAATGTGAATGAGGCCTCAAAACACTCGGGATATCGCTTTTTTCAAGTGCTTAACGATTTCCCTATCCTTTCTATTGAATTGCAAACGCTCTGAAAATGGTTCAGGAATATAGATATATAGATAGATAGATAGATAGATCGATAGATAGATAGATAGATAGAAAGCTCATTGCTTATGTGAGAACACTCTAATAAGCTTAACATTGCACTAGCGCTTTTAAGTCAACTTTTAAAATCGCCAGCGCTAAAAAAACCTGAAATTGCCCCTAATGTGAACAAGCCCTAAGATTAAAACGATACCCCATATGCCATATTTTATTACTAACTGAGCATGTGGTGGCCTGTAATCCCTAGCCTGCGCATCTGTGGGGATCGGATGTGCTCACTAGGGAGACAGTTGGGGGTCCTTAGTGCTGTACAGATGCATTGCTAGGCAATGGCACAGGAATACATCTGTAGAGCATTGGGGCCCCAAACTTTTGAACTAGCGTTCGCATCCTTTTGCTACAGGTGGCACGCATTAAAAGTTTATAAACAGGTATAGGTATTGCAGGGGTTAATAATGGGTTAATAGGCTAGGCTGGGGTTAAAAACTAACTAGGGATTTAAAAAAAAAACACTTTTTAAAAAAAATCCCCCTAACTTTATTGAATGATTGTTGCTATTAGCTAGCAACAATCAGTCACAGGATTGTGCACATTCTCGTGCACGCATGGCAAATTTTAATGCAGGAAGTAGATTCTCCGTCCTAGAACCTACTACAGCAGCACTAATTAGGATGTAGAATCTATATCCAGAAACTTTAAACACTTTTCCCACCGCTACAGTACTTCTACGTCCTCTGTGACTTCATCCAAGCCACAAGGACGTACATATATAGTTTTACTTTTGGGGACAGCTGTGCATGATTGTGTGCGCTGCCGTGTGCGCCCCGGCACTTTTAGCTGCAACACTAATTGGTTTAAGGGAAAATATGTTCCCCTAACTAATTAGTGATCTCCCCATGAATGAACAATCACTGCTGTAGCCAACAGCAGTGATTGCTGTAGCCAACCGCAGTGATCATTAATCTAACCCCCCACTGCAAAAATCACAGCTGCCAAGCTACTGGAAAAAGAATCTCTCACCTCTGCTTGTTCCAGCGATGATCCTGCAGCTGGAGGCATCAAACCCAGACCTGTGTACAGGGCAGGCGCTACTATAGAGGCAAAGGGGGCAATCGCCCCAGGGCCCCAGAGCCAGTAGGGGCCCACAAGGTGTCTCCCTTCCATCTAAACTGTTACTACCCAGGGCCTGTGCAGAGTCTTTGGCAGAGCAGCATCTCACCTGTGCTGGCGAGCTGCAACAAAGTGCCCCTAATGCTGCTTTTTGGTCGGGTGGTGTCTGTTGGGGGGCCCCCAGGTTAATTTTGCCCGGGGTCCCACTGTTACTAGAACCATCCCTGCCTGTGTATTTGGTAGAACCGGGTTGAGAGAAGAGCGGTGCGTGGAGGCTCTGGCTGCAGGATCATCACTGGAACAAGCAGAGGTGAGAGATTATTTTTCCAGCAGCTTGGCAGTGGCTATTTATACAGGGGGGAGTGACACTGCCTAATAAGGGGGGGGGGGCATTTAACAGAGGGGGTTGCTGCCCAATGGGGGGGGGGGGTGTTGGGCTACACTGGGGGGGTTGGAGGGCACATCTGGAAATATATAGTGGGGATCTAATGCTGAGTGGCACATCTGGCTGTTTATACTGGAGGGGAGGGGAGAGGGACCCTATCTGACTACACTGGGAGGGCATAATACTGGGCGCATGTAATTATCCATACTGGGGGGACCTAATACTGTGAGAAAATCTGGTGGGAGGGCCTAATACTAGGGCTATATCTGGTTACCTAAACTGGGTGGCCTTATACTGGCGGCACATCTGACTGTGCTTGTGGGGCCTAATACTGGGGGCACATCTAGCTACCTATTGGGGGTGGGGCTAATGTTGGGGGCACATCTGGCTACTTGGGGGTAAACCTACCCAATACTGGAGGGCATGTGTGAGGAAACGCGGAAAGCCGCCGCGTGTGCCAAGAGCTAGGCGGCTGACTCCGCGTCCTACGCGGCGGTTTGCACGCGTCTGGTTGTATGGTGGATCGCGGAAAAGCCGCCGCATGTCCTGACAGCAAAGCGGCTGTTTGCATGCAGCAGCGTGTGCTTGGTGTGGCTGGGTCTGTTTGTGCACCTAGGCAGATGGAGAGCTATGCGCGCGCGGGCCTGAATGCAGGACCTTTATACCAGCAGGGGAAGTGTCAGCTGATCAGGAAGGTCAGCTGATTCTTGCAGGACTCATGATTGGCTGAGTGGTTCGGGCGGGCGGCAGTGTCCAGCAACTATATATTCTGCTGCTTGGTCAGTTGCTGGTTGCCTGTCGTTGCGATCACAATGTGGGAGCACGCAGACCCTTAGTCAGATCCTTAAGTGTGCCGGGACCAGCTGGAGCTGTAATCCTACACTTAGCTAGATTCTGTTCATAGCTTAAAGTACTAGTTTGATTGTGATTATCTGTTATGACTTTCTGCCTGTCTGACTACTCTCCTGATATCTGATTCTGCACCTTGCCTTTCTGATACTCCGTTGCCAACCTCCGCTAGCCCCTGACTCTGCCTCTGTCTTCTGATCCTGTACTTTGTTTGTCTGTGAGTTGCCGACCTGGCCTTCCCGACCCTGAGAACTATCTCTATCGCTAGGATATAGTTCATGCCTTGTATGTGCTGGGCACCTGCTCCACAGGGCCAGCTCTGTATGTGCTGGGCACCTGCTTCACAGGGCCAGCTCTGTATGTGCTGGGCACCTGCTCCACAGGGCCAGCTCTGTATTCGCTGGGCACCTGCTCCCCAGGGCCTTCCCGACCCTGATAACTATCTCTATCTCTAGGAGATAGTTCATGCCTTGTATGTGCTGGGCACCTGCTCCACAGGGCCAGCTCTGTATGTGCTGGGCACCTGCTTCACAGGGCCAGCTCTGTATGTGCTGGGCACCTGCTCCACAGGGCCAGCTCTGTATTCGCTGGGCACCTGCTCCCCAGGGCCTTCCCGACCCTGAGAACTATCTCTATCACTAGGAGATAGTTCATGCCTTGTATGTGCTGGGCACCTGCTTCACTGGGCCAGCTCTGTATTTGCTGGGCACCTGCTCCCCAGGGTCAGCTCTGTATTTGCTGGGCACCTGCCCCATAGGGCCAGCTCTGTATTTGTTGGGCACCTGCTGCACAGGGCCAGCTCTGTATTTGCTGCCCCAGGGCCCATCCTGTATTCATTGGGAACTCGCTCCTCAGGTTCCCCAAGCTTGTTACTATTCTTCTGTATTCTGATCTTGTACCTTGTCATTCTGATACCCTGTTACCGAACCTCGGCTCGCTCTTAGACTCTGCATCTGATTCCTGATTCTGTACCCCGATATTTCTGATACCCTGTTGCCGAACTCTGCTTGTTTATTAGACTCCGCCTCTGCTTTCTTAATCTGTACTGTATCTGTCCGTGTGTTGTGACCTGGCTTGCCCGACTTCGAGAACTGACCTTACTGTTAGAGGCAGTTCCCAGATCTGTTAGTGACACTCTCTCGTAGGTGTCACTCACGTTTTGTCCTTCCTACGCTCCGCCTGACTCCTCCCCCGGGAGAGTCCAGGCCTTTGGAAGGAATCTGTATTGCTGCAGTACTTCATACTGTACGGCACTTGTTTCTGAGGCTTAGTCCTCACGGTATTACTGTTGCACCAAGCACTCACACTACTCAGGTGTTCAGAGGTTAGCGTTATATTGGATTATCGGTGATACTGCAGATCATCAATAATCGGATATATATCTGTATTCCCAGTGATACTGCAGATCACCGAGAATCAGACCCTCTCTGCTACACCGATCGTGACAGAACGACAGGCCCCAAAAAAAACATGGTGACACTTGATGAATGGATCGATGTGTTAACCGCCACTCTTAAGGAGGTTAAGAAAACGGTTGATACATTGCAGACTCAGGTTAACCAACTGACTGAGTCAATTAAGTGTATTTTAAACTCTGTTGCACCAGTGTCACCCCCCTCTGTAATCCAATCTAGAGTACCCTCACCTGGGAAATTCGTAGGGCACCACTCTAGGTTATCTGAATCAGAGAGGATGCGAAGACGCCTAGAGGGTCTTTGCTTCTATTGCGGACAACATGGCCATTGGGTACGAAATTGCAGGAAAAAGTCAAGAAATTTTTTTTGGGGGATGGTGAAAGGCCCGAGTTCTAAGGAGTCTGCTGCGCCATCCCCGGGAAATACGGGATCTGGTGCTAGTTCAAATCCCGGCCTCCAGAAACCCTGTGTTGGTGTAACTGAACTTATGGTGGGAAATCTGTCGCTCAAATATTGCCCCGATTTAGATACCTCCCGTCCGTCTGATAAATCCTTTCCATGCATACAGTGTAAAGAGGATTTTGTATATTATGCGGATCTCCTCAATCATAGAAAGTCCCACGTACATCCTGCACAACCTATGATTCCTGAGAAATCGCGTTCTGGTGAGAACTCATATAGGGGAAGTATGACCTCACTGGGAGCGGAAAATAGTTTTGAAGAACAGATAGAGAGCTACTATGCGGATAACATTTCCGAACTTTATGAGAGTGATGGCTCTATCTATAGTCATGAATCTGCTGCGCAAGGGTCAAGCTTGCTTATTGCAGCAAATCGAGATCAGGAGTCTGAAACCGTACAGTCTTCAGCTCCATCATCTGACCAGATTCTAAGTAACCAGAAACCACATTCATGTTCTGAGCAGAAATTAGATCTTGTTATTCATAGTAGGCACCACTTTAAGGGATACATATATTCATGTTCTAAGTGTGGGGACTCTTTTGTACCTGAGGGACGACCTGTGACTAATGGGAAATCTCACACAGGTGAGAAATTATACGTGTGTCCTGTATGTGAGGAGAAACTTCTCAGTCATGGGAAGTCTCACACCAATGAGAAAACGTATTCATGTTTTGAGTGTGGGGTCCCTTTTGTACACGAACTACCGCCTGTAGCCCATGGGAGATCTCACACCGGTGAGAAGCTGTACTGGTGTTCTGTATGTGAGAAAGAACTTCTCAGTCATGGGAAGTCTCACACTGATGAGAAATCACATTAATGTTCTGAGTGTGGGAAATGTTTTAAACATAACATAAATCTTGTCAATCGTAGAAACTCACACTGCGGGAGACAGCTTTATTCATCTTCTGAGTGTGTAACATGTTTTGTAAATAACACTGAACTTCTCAGTCATTGGAAGTCTCACACCGATGAAAAAACGTATTCATGTTCTGAGTGTGGGAAATGTTTTTCGCCTGATCCACCGGTTGTCACTCATGAGAAATCTCGCACCTGTGAGAGGTTGTATTTATGTTCTGAATGCGAGAAAATTAGTGACAATCACATTTATACCTTGTTCCAAAATCCTGAATCTGACACAGGACGGTCCTCGACTTTGGTATCTGATCAGGTAAGGAGCGTGGGTATGAGATGAGGACGTCGCTATCATTGTCTCCTGGGGATCTGTCTGGGGCGTGTCCGGAGTCCACGCCTCAGGGGGGGGGTACTGTGAGGAAACGCGGAAAGCCGCCGTGTGTGCCAAGAGCTAGGCGGCTGACTCCGCGTCCTACGCGGCGGTTTGCACGCGTCTGGTTGTATGGTGGATCGCGGACAAGCCGCCGCATGTCCTGACAGCAAAGCGGCTGTTTGCATGCAGCAGCGTGTGCTTGGTGTGGCTGGGTCTGTTTGAACACCTAGGCAGATGGAGAGCTATGCGCGCGCGGGCCTGAATGCAGGACCTTTATACCAGCAGGGGAAGTGTCAGCTGATCAGGAAGGTCAGCTGATTCCTGCAGGACTCATGATTGGCTGAGTGGTTCGGGCGGGCGGCAGTGTCCAGCAACTATATATTCTGCTGCTTGGTCAGTTGCTGGTTGCCTGTCGTTGCGATCACAATGTGGGAGCACGCAGACCCTTAGTCAGATCCTTAAGTGTGCCGGGACCAGCTGGAGCTGTAATCCTACACTTAGCTAGAGTCTGATGATAGCTTAAAGTACTAGTTTGATTGTGATTATCTGTTATGACTTTCTGCCTGTCTGACTACTCTCCTGATATCTGATTCTGCACCTTGCCTTTCTGATACTCCGTTGCCAACCTCCGCTAGCCCCTGACTCTGCCTCTGTCTTCTGATCCTGTACTTTGTTTGTCTGTGAGTTGCCGACCTGGCCTTCCCGACCCTGAGAACTATCTCTATCGCTAGGATATAGTTCATGCCTTGTACGTGCTGGGCACCTGCTCCACAGGGCCAGCTCTGTATGTGCTGGGCACCTGCTTCACAGGGCCAGCTCTGTATGTGCTGGGCACCTGCTCCACAGGGCCAGCTCTGTATTCGCTGGGCACCTGCTCCCCAGGGCCTTCCCGACCCTGAGAACTATCTCTATCACTAGGAGATAGTTCATGCCTTGTATGTGCTGGGCACCTGCTCTACAGGGCCAGCTCTGTATGTGCTGGGCACCTGCTCCACAGGGCCAGCTCTGTATGTGCTAGGCACCTGCTTCACAGGGCCAGCTCTGTATGTGCTGGGCACCTGCTCCACAGGGCCAGCTCTGTATTTGCTGCCCCAGGGCCCATCCTGTATTCATTGGGAACTCGCTCCTCAGGTTCCCCAAGCTTGTTACTATTCTTCTGTATTCTGATCTTGTACCTTGTCATTCTGATACCCTGTTGCCGAACCTCGGCTCGCTCTTAGACTCTGCATCTGATTCCTGATTCTGTACCCCGATATTTCTGATACCCTGTTGTCGAACCCTGCTTGTTTATTAGACTCCGCCTCTGCTTTCTTAATCTGTACTGTATCTGTCCGTGTGTTGCGACCTGGCTTGCCCGACTTCGAGAACTGACCTTACTGTTAGAGGCAGTTCCCAGATCTGTTAGTGACACTCTCTCGTAGGTGTCACTCACGTTCTGTCCTTCCTACGCTCCGCCTGACTCCTCCCCCGGGAGAGTCCAGGCCTTCGTAAGGAATCTGTATTGCTGCAGTACTTCATACTGTACGGCACTTGTTTCTGAGGCTTAGTCCTCACGGTATTACTGTTGCACCAAGCACTCACACTATTTAGGTGTTCAGAGGTTAGCGTTATATCGGATTATCGGTGATACTGCAGATAATCAATAATCGGATATATATCTGTATTCCCAGTGATACTGCAGATCACCGAGAATCAGACCCTCTCTGCTACACCGATCGTGACAGCATGCTACCGATACTGAGGCAGGCACTATACGCCGGTGGAGGCGTACAGTCCGCAGCAGGGTTTCAGACCATTCTCAAACCCAGAAGCCCCCCCGCCCATCTATGCAACACCAACGAAACTCCCGGGGGATTCTGCAAGGTCTAAAAAGTACGTGCTGAAGAACCGAGTGCCAGAGCTGCAGAAGCTCTTCCAGTTCAACTGGTGAAATTACAGCCTTGATATTGTGATATGCCTGAGATTGGATCTTATCTGGTGAGCAGGGGAGTGAAGGGGAGAGTGTGACCCCCGTCCTGCATGAGGTGGAGGTTTATTTTCCCCAGCACTAAGTGTGGAGTCTGCACTGGGTGTACAAGTAGTGGAAGATTACCCGCTATGTGCGTTTCTCTCTTTCCCTAACTCATTTAGGAATATTAGGATACCTCTTGGATATCACTTGCCAGTACGCGCTGCTGTATTTGCTTGGATTTTTAAAGGAGAAGAATTGACTTTTTTCTTTCGGAAGGCTATAGACAGCGGCGAGAGAGTGATCTGTGCAGTGGGGGCTGGAGGAAGCCCCAGGTCTGTATAACTAATTTTGTCAGATCTGACAGTAATGACAGAAACGCCTGATCTGAAGCATCCTTGTTCCGGTTCTATGGCTAAAAGTATTAGAGGCAGAGGCATTTTATGCCAATGTTATGCAAGCTTATGCAGTTTGGGATTGGACCAAATGCATCAGTGGATTATTATGATTGGTCCAATTCCAAGTTGCATATATTTTCATAAATTAAAATTTGTATAAACTCAAAATTTTTTGACATATCAGTAATTATCTTTAATTGATACTGACCTCAGCAGAATTCAGCTGATGAGACACATTGATCATGAACAATATATCCCCATGCTCCTTACCAGAAAGCACCATACAACATAAGAAAAATGAAAACGGGTTAGGGAAAAAATTGCCCAGGTTAGCAGCAGGTCACAGAAAAGGCAGCATAATCTCTGCGTTGGATAGAGGAGAAGTATAGAGGCAGCAATTATGCAGATAAACCGGAAACATTGAGGCACACTGCAAGTCCATGTTGTGGAGAGGATAGTGTTGCTCATTAGGAGGTTGCATTTAAAAATAGGGGTAATTTTTGGCTAGAAAATCAATTTGAAAACATACAATGTATTTATTCATTCAGGGCTTGTTCATACTAGAGGCATTTTTCACTTTTTTTAAGCGCTGGCAATTTTTCAAAATCGCCCTGAAAGCGCTTACACCATTATTCTCTATGAGACAGTTCACATCTGAGCAGTTTGTTTCCGATCCGCTCAGTAAAGCGGTGCACGGGCGAATTTTTAGGCGATTTTGCCTCAATGGAAGGTATAGGCAAAATGCAAACGCTCACAAAATTGCTTTGTGCAGCGATTGCGTTCGCGCTTTTAAGAATAAATACATTGTATTTATTATTTAAGGATCGACAAGTTCACTACTTCCTGACTGATGTCAGGAAGTGTAAAAACACAATTGCTCGGCAAAAGGGCTTAGAAAAGCGCTTCACAAAAAAGGTAATCGCCAGGAATCGGAAATGAAAATTTCCTCAAAAAACACCAAACGTGGACGGACACACAAACGGAACGCAATGTGAATGAGGCCTCAAAACACTAGGGATATCGCTTTTTTCAAGTGCTTAACGATTTCCCTATCCTTTCTATTGAATTGCAAACGCTCTGAAAATGGTTCAGGAATATAGATATATAGATAGATAGATAGATAGATAGATAGATAGATAGATAGATAGAAAGCTCATCGCTTATGTGAGAACACTCTCATAAGCTAACATTGCACTAGCGCTTTTAAGTCAACTTTTAAAATCGCCAGCGCTAAAAAAACCTGAAATTGCCCCTAATGTGAACAAGCCCTAAGATTAAAACGATACCCCATATGCCATATTTTATTACTAACTGAGCATGTGGCGGCCTGTAATCCCTAGCCTGCGCATCTGTGGGGATCGGATGTGCTCACTAGGGAGACAGTTGGGGGTCCTTAGTGCTGTACAGATGCATTGCTAGGCAATGGCACAGGAATACATCTGTAGAGCATTGGGGCCCCAAACTTTTGAACTAGCGTTCGCATCCTTTTGCTACAGGTGGCACGCATTAAAAGTTTATAAACAGGTATAGGTATTGCAGGGGTTAATAATGGGTTAATAGGCTAGGCTGGGGTTAAAAACTAACTAGGGATTTAAAAAAAAAACACTTTTTAAAAAAAATCCCCCTAACTTTATTGAATGATTGTTGCTATTAGCTAGCAACAATCAGTCACAGGATTGTGCACATTCTCGTGCACGCATGGCAAATTTTAATGCAGGAAGTAGATTCTCCGTCCTAGAACCTACTACAGCAGCACTAATTAGGATGTAGAATCTATATCCAGAAACTTTAAACACTTTTCCCACCGCTACAGTACTTCTACGTCCTCTGTGACTTCATCCAAGCCACAAGGACGTACATATATAGTTTTACTTTTGGGGACAGCTGTGCATGATTGTGTGCGCTGCCGTGTGCGCCCCGGCACTTTTAGCTGCAACACTAATTGGTTTAAGGGAAAATATGTTCCCCTAACTAATTAGTGATCTCCCCATGAATGAACAATCACTGCTGTAGCCAACAGCAGTGATTGCTGTAGCCAACCGCAGTGATCATTAATCTAACCCCCCACTGCAAAAATCACAGCTGCCAAGCTACTGGAAAAAGAATCTCTCACCTCTGCTTGTTCCAGCGATGATCCTGCAGCTGGAGGCATCAAACCCAGACCTGTGTACAGGGCAGGCGCTACTATAGAGGCAAAGGGGGCAATCGCCCCAGGGCCCCAGAGCCAGTAGGGGCCCACAAGGTGTCTCCCTTCCATCTAAACTGTTACTACCCAGGGCCTGTGCAGAGTCTTTGGCAGAGCAGCATCTCACCTGTGCTGGCGAGCTGCAACAAAGTGCCCCTAATGCTGCTTTTTGGTCGGGTGGTGTCTGTTGGGGGGCCCCCAGGTTAATTTTGCCCGGGGTCCCACTGTTACTAGAACCATCCCTGCCTGTGTATTTGGTAGAACCGGGTTGAGAGAAGAGCGGTGCGTGGAGGCTCTGGCTGCAGGATCATCACTGGAACAAGCAGAGGTGAGAGATTATTTTTCCAGCAGCTTGGCAGTGGCTATTTATACAGGGGGGAGTGACACTGCCTAATAAGGGGGAGGGCCATTTAACAGAGGGGGTTGCTGCCCAATGGGGGGGGGGACACATTTGGGGAGGGCCATTTAACAGAGGGGGTTGCTGCCCAATGGGGGGGGGGGGGGGTTGGGCTACACTGGGGGGGGGGGGGGTTGGAGGGCACATCTGGAAATATATAGTGGGGATCTAATGCTGAGTGGCACATCTGGCTGTTTATACTGGAGGGGAGGGGAGAGGGACCCTATCTGACTACACTGGGAGGGCATAATACTGGGCCCATGTAATTATCCATACTGGGGGGACCTAATACTGTGAGAAAATCTGGTGGGAGGGCCTAATACTAGGGCTATATCTGGTTACCTAAACTGGGTGGCCTTATACTGGCGGCACATCTGACTGTGCTTGTGGGGCCTAATACTGGGGGCACATCTAGCTACCTATTGGGGGTGGGGCTAATGTTGGGGGCACATCTGGCTACTTGGGGGTAAACCTACCCAATACTGGAGGGCATGTGTGAGGAAACGCGGAAAGCCGCCGCGTGTGCGAAGAGCTAGGCGGCTGACTCCGCGTCCTACGCAGCGGTTTGCACGCGTCTGGTTGTATTGTGGATCGCGGAAAAGCCGCCGCATGTCCTGACAGCAAAGCAGCTGATTGCATGCAGCAGCGTGTGCTTGGTGTGGCTGGGTCTGTTTGTGCACCTAGGCAGATGGAGAGCTATGCGCGCGCGGGCCTGAATGCAGGACCTTTATACCAGCAGGGGAAGTGTCAGCTGATCAGGAAGGTCAGCTGATTCCTGCAGGACTCATGATTGGCTGAGTGGTTCGGGCGGGCGGCAGTGTCCAGCAACTATATATTCTGCTGCTTGGTCAGTTGCTGGTTGCCTGTCGTTGCGATCACAATGTGGGAGCACGCAGACCCTTAGTCAGATCCTTAAGTGTGCCGGGACCAGCTGGAGCTGTAATCCTACACTTAGCTAGATTCTGTTGATAGCTTAAAGGACTAGTTTGATTGTGATTATCTGTTATGACGTTCTGCCTGTCTGACTACTCTCCTGATATCTGATTCTGCACCTTGCCTTTCTGATACTCCGTTGCCAACCTCCGCTAGCCCCTGACTCTGCCTCTGTCTTCTGATCCTGTACTTTGTTTGTCTGTGAGTTGCCGACCTGGCCTTCCCGACCCTGAGAACTATCTCTATCGCTAGGATATAGTTCATGCCTTGTATGTGCTAGGCACCTGCTCCACAGGGCCAGCTCTGTATGTGCTGGGCACCTGCTTCACAGGGCCAGCTCTGTATGTGCTGGGCACCTGCTCCACAGGGCCAGCTCTGTATTCGCTGGGCACCTGCTCCCCAGGGCCTTCCCGACCCTGAGAACTATCTCTATCACTAGGAGATAGTTCATGCCTTGTATGTGCTGGGCACCTGCTCCACTGGGCCAGCTCTGTATTTGCTGGGCACCTGCTCCCCAGGGTCAGCTCTGTATTTGCTGGGCACCTGCCCCATAGGGCCAGCTCTGTATTTGTTGGGCACCTGCTCCACAGGGCCAGCTCTGTATTTGCTGCCCCAGGGCCCATCCTGTATTCATTGGGAACTCGCTCCTCAGGTTCCCCAAGCTTGTTACTATTCTTCTGTATTCTGATCTTGTACCTTGTCATTCTGATACCCTGTTGCCGAACCTCGGCTCGCTCTTAGACTCTGCATCTGATTCCTGATTCTGTACCCCGATATTTCTGATACCCTGTTGCCGAACTCTGCTTGTTTATTAGACTCCGCCTCTGCTTTCTTAATCTGTACTGTATCTGTCCGTGTGTTGTGACCTGGCTTGCCCGACTTCGAGAACTGACCTTACTGTTAGAGGCAGTTCCCAGATCTGTTAGTGACACTCTCTCGTAGGTGTCACTCACGTTTTGTCCTTCCTACGCTCCGCCTGACTCCTCCCCCGGGAGAGTCCAGGCCTTCGGAAGGAATCTGTATTGCTGCAGTACTTCATACTGTACGGCACTTGCTTCTGAGGCTTAGTCCTCACGGTATTACTGTTGCACCAAGCACTCACAGTACTCAGGTGTTCAGAGGTTAGCGTTATATCGGATTATCGGTGATACTGCAGATCATCAATAATCGGATATATATCTGTATTCCCAGTGATACTGCAGATCACCGAGAATCAGACCCTCTCTGCTACACCGATCGTGACAGAACGACAGGCCCAAAAAAAACCATGGTGACACTTGATGAATGGATCGATGTGTTAACCGCCACTCTTAAGGAGGTTAAGAAAACGGTTGATACATTGCAGACTCAGGTTAACCAACTGACTGAGTCAATTAAGTGTATTTTAAACTCTGTTGCACCAGTGTCACCCCCCTCTGTAATTCAATCTAGAGTACCCTCACCTGGGAAATTCGTAGGGCACCACTCTAGGTTATCTGAATCAGAGAGGACGCGAAGACGCCTAGAGGGTCTTTGCTTCTATTGCGGACAACATGGCCATTGGGTACGAAATTGCAGGAAAAAGTCAAGAAAATTTTTTGGGGGATGGTGAAAGGCCCGAGTTCTAAGGAGTCTGCTGCGCCATCCCCGGGAAATACGGGATCTGGTGCTAGTTCAAATCCCGGCCTCCAGAAACCCTGTGTTGGTGTAACTGAACTTATGGTGGGAAATCTGTCGCTCAAATATTGCCCCGATTTAGATACCTCCCGTCCGTCTGATAAATCCTTTCCATGCTCACAGTGTAAAAAGGATTTTGTATATTATACGGATCTCCTCAATAATAGAAAGTCCCACGTACATCCTGCACAACCTATGATTCCTGAGAAATCGCGTTCTGGTGAGAACTCATATAGGGGAAGTATGACCTCACTGGGAGCGGAAAATAGTTTTGAAGAACAGATAGAGAGCTACTATGCGGATAACATTTCCGAACTTTATGAGAGTGATGGCTCTATCTATAGTCATGAATCTGCTGCGCAAGGGTCAAGCTTGCTTATTGCAGCAAATCGAGATCAGGAGTCTGAAACCGTACAGTCTTCAGCTCCATCATCTGACCAGATTCTAAGTAACCAGAAACCACATTCATGTTCTGAGCAGAAATTAGATCTTGTTATTCATAGTAGGCACCACTTTAAGGGATACATATATTCATGTTCTAAGTGTGGGGACTCTTTTGTACCTGAGGGACGACCTGTGACTAATGGGAAATCTCACACAGGTGAGAAATTATACGTGTGTCCTGTATGTGAGGAGAAACTTCTCAGTCATGGGAAGTCTCACACCAATGAGAAAACGTATTCATGTTTTGAGTGTGGGGTCCCTTTTGTACACGAACTACCACCTGTAGCCCATGGGAGATCTTACACCGGTGAGAAGCTGTACTGGTGTTCTGTATGTGAGAAAGAACTTCTCAGTCATGGGAAGTCTCACACTGATGAGAAATCACATTAATGTTCTGAGTGTGGGAAATGTTTTAAACATAACATAAATCTTGTCAATCATAGAAACTCAAACTGCGGGAGACAGCTTTATTCATCTTCTGAGTGTGTAACATGTTTTGTAAATAACACTGAACTTCTCAGTCATTGGAAGTCTCACACCGATGAAAAAACGTATTCATGTTCTGAGTGTGGGAAATGTTTTTCGCCTGATCCACCGGTTGTCACTCATGAGAAATCTCGCACCAGTGAGAGGTTGTATTTATGTTCTGAATGCGAGAAAATTAGTGACTATTACATTTATACCTTGTTCCAAAATCCTGAATCTGACACAGGACGGTCCTCGACTTTGGTATCTGATCAGGTGAAGAGTGTGGGTATGAGATGAGGACGTCGCTATCATTGTCTCCTGGGGATCTGTCTGGGGCCTGTCCGGAGTCCACGCCTCAGGGGGGGGTACTGTGAGGAAACGTGGAAAGCCGCCGTGTGTGCCAAGAGCTAGGCGGCTGACTCCGCGTCCTACGCGGTGGTTTGCACGCGTCTGGTTGTATGGTGGATCGTGGAAAAGCCGCCGCATGTCCTGACAGCAAAGCGGCTGTTTGCATGCAGCAGCGTGTGCTTGGTGTGGCTGGGTCTGTTTGTGCACCTAGGCAGATGGAGAGCTATGCGCGCGCGGGCCTGAATGCAGGACCTTTATACCAGCAGGGGAAGTGTCAGCTGATCAGGAAGGTCAGCTGATTCCTGCAGGACTCATGATTGGCTGAGTGGTTCGGGCGGGCGGCAGTGTCCAGCAACTATATATTCTGCTGCTTGGTCAGTTTCTGGTTGCCTGTCATTGCGATCACAATGTGGGAGCACGCAGACCCTTAGTCAGATCCTTAAGTGTGCCGGGACCAGCTGGAGCTGTAATCCTACACTTAGCTAGAGTCTGTTGATAGCTTAAAGTACTAGTTTGATTGTGATTATCTGTTATGACTTTCTGCCTGTCTGACTACTCTCCTGATATCTGATTCTGCACCTTGCCTTTCTGATACTCCGTTGCCAACCTCCGCTAGCCCCTGACTCTGCCTCTGTCTTCTGATCCTGTACTTTGTTTGTCTGTGAGTTGTCGACCTGGCCTTCCCGACCCTGAAAACTATCTCTATCGCTAGGATATAGTTCATGCCTTGTATGTGCTGGGCACCTGCTCCACAGGGCCAGCTCTGTATGTGCTGGGCACCTGCTTCACAGGGCCAGCTCTGTATGTGCTGGGCACCTGCTCCACAGGGCCAGCTCTGTATTCGCTGGGCACCTGCTCCCCAGGGCCTTCCCGACCCTGAGAACTATCTCTATCACTAGGAGATAGTTCATGCCTTGTATGTGCTGGGCACCTGCTCCACAGGGCCAGCTCTGTATGTGCTGGGCACCTGCTCCACAGGGCCAGCTCTGTATTCGCTGGGCACCTGCTCCCCAGGGCTTTCCCGACCCTGAGAACTATCTCTATCACTAGGAGATAGTTCATGCCTTGTATGTGCTGGGCACCTGCTCCACTGGGCCAGCTCTGTATTTGCTGGGCACCTGCCCCATAGGGCCAGCTCTGTATTTGTTGGGCACCTGCTCCACAGGGCCAGCTCTATATTTGCTGCCCCAGGGCCCATCCTGTATTCATTGGGAACTCGCTCCTCAGGTTCCCCAAGCTTGTTACTATTCTTCTGTATTCTGATCTTGTACCTTGTCATTCTGATACCCTGTTGCCGAACCTCGGCTCGCTCTTAGACTCTGCATCTGATTCCTGATTCTGTACCCCGATATTTCTGATACCCTGTTGCCGAACCCTGCTTGTTTATTAGACTCCGCCTCTGCTTTCTTAATCTGTACTGTATCTGTCCGTGTGTTGCGACCTGGCTTGCCCGACTTCGAGAACTGACCTTACTGTTAGAGGCAGTTCCCAGATCTGTTAGTGACACTCTCTCGTAGGTGTCACTCACGTTTTGTCCTTCCTACGCTCCGCCTGACTCCTCCCCCGGGAGAGTCCAGGCCTTCGGAAGGAATCTGTATTGCTGCAGTACTTCATACTGTATGGCACTTGTTTCTGAGGCTTAGTCCTCACGGTATTACTGTTGCACCAAGCACTCACACTACTCAGGTGTTCAGAGGTTAGCATTATATCGGATTATCGGTGATACTGCAGATCATCAATAATCGGATATATATCTGTATTCCCAGTGATACTGCAGATCACCGAGAATCAGACCCTCTCTGCTACACCGATCGTGACAGCATGCTACCGATACTGAGGCAGGCACTATACGCCGGTGGAGGCGTACAGTCCGCAGCAGGGTTTCAGACCATTCTCAAACCCAGAAGCCCCCCTGCCCATCTATGCAACACCAACGAAACTCCCGGGGGATTCTGCAAGGTCTAAAAAGTACGTGCTGAAGAACCGAGTGCCAGAGCTGCAGAAGCTCTTCCAGTTCAACTGGTGAAATTACAGCCTTGATATTGTGATATGCCTGAGATTGGATCTTATCTGGTGAGCAGGGGAGTGAAGGGGAGAGTGTGACCCCCGTCCTGCATGAGGTGGAGGTTTATTTTCCCCAGCACTAAGTGTGGAGTCTGCACTGGGTGTACAAGTAGTGGAAGATTACCCGCTATGTGCGTTTCTCTCTTTCCCTAACTCATTTAGGAATATTAGGATACCTCTTGGATATCACTTGCCAGTACGCGCTGCTGTATTTGCTTGGATTTTTAAAGGAGAAGAATTGACTTTTTTCTTTCGGACAGCGAGCAGCTTACTGACTCTGTAAGGTGTTACTGTGGTGAGCGCTGTATCATTGCGTTTTATTAGGGATAAAGTTATTGCTGATTAAATAGGGAGATAGCTAAAAATGTCAAAACTGCTCTGGTCTAGATGTCTAGATGTGAAGTGGTCTAGATGTGAAGTGGTTAAGCAGTTAAAGAGCACCTGTAGGAAAAAAGTTCCCCAATGAGTTACTCAGTGGCGTAGCTAAGGAGCTGTGGGCCCTGGTGCAAGTTTTACAATGGGGCCCCCCAAGCACTCTATACATAACAATTGATACGGCGCACCAAAACCTGCCAATGGCAACTATAGTGTCAGAGGTGCAAGTAGGGGATGGGAAACAGTTTGTTAATGATTACCACTATTCAAAGCATCTATAGAGGTGATTATTATGAGCACAGGACCAATAGAGAGCTAATACTGTAGTTGAGGAAGGGCCCTTCAGGGCCCCTCTAGCCCAAGGGCCCCGATGCGGTCGCAACCTCTGCAACCCCTATTGCTACGCCCCTGGAGTTACTCACCTTGGGAGGGAGATGCATGTAGATCCTAGAGAGGCTTCCCCTGTCCTTTTCCACTGGCCCGTTCCAATGCAAATGAAAAATTGCTTGTCGACAGCTTGCACATGCACAGTGGCATGGACCCATTCAGGCTCTGGTGGAAAAAGCCGAGCTTGATTGGGTCTGTGCTACTGTGCATTCGAGAGCCCTTTGTTCCTGTGCAGTAGCATGGACTGCCTGAGCACATTCCTGCTATTGCGCAGGCACAGTGTGGCAAGCCTTCTGAGGTCTTATCACTGGATGAGGAGGCCAGGGGAAGCCTCTCCAGGATCCAGAGACATCCCCCTCCTGAGGTAAGTATTCAAAATTGTGGCAAACCTCATAGGTTTGTTTTAAGTGGGAAAACTATGCGATGCATAGCATGCCATTGCAAAGGGTGTCCTAACTAGCATTCCCGCCACAAAATACACACAATTAGGCAGCATTTCCCCCACTGAAAAACACTCAATTAGGCAGCATTATTAGGCTAAGTTACCCTCAGACAAGTAATTAGGTAATACTCCCACACACACAAACATCAATACAGTAGCCATTGTAATATACATACACAATATCATAGCAGGTTGCAGCTGGCCAGACAGCACATGGTTAACAGCTCTAGGTACTTATCCGTTAGCCGGGCGCATCCTCTATGTGGCGGCAAAACTCCACCAGAGTTACATCTTTCCCTACTATCCATGTCGGCCTGGAGGGGGAATAGTAATTAGCGCCACCTGCCGGATGCGCCCGGCTAACGGATAAGTACCCAGCTCTGTACTGTGTCACACATGCCTGGGCTGTCCCGGCTGATGCTTCTACTGCTTCTGCTGCTCATTTACTGGCTTGCTGACTGTCCATCCCCTGCAAAGTTCCCACTTCCTTCCAGATGCACTCAGCTACTCAGTGCCACAATTTCACCTGCTGGGTAGCAGGGCAAAACTACAAGAGGCAGCAGGGCGTGGTTGTGTGTGTGTGTCAGACTGCTGCTGCATGCTGTGTACAGTTTCCCTACAGCACCTCTCTGCATCTGTATGACAGTAGAATTGACATTGCACAGCCCTGCAGCTGACAGTCTGTGGACCTAGATCTTGTAGGGAGGAGCTAGGATCCGGGAAAGAGCTTCTGAAAACGGGACTGTCCCGGAGACACCAGGACAGTTGGGGGGTATGGTCTATGAGATTCTAATAATGCTAGTCTGCATGCAAATTTAATGTGAATTGTGTTCAGCTTGATTGTGTGAGTCTGTGATTTAGCACTGTGTCTCTGCTCCGCCTGCCTCCTGAGCTCCTCATATGTTAGTTATCAGCCTGAGGCCTGCAACCCACTACAAGTCGCAAATCGCAATCGCTAGCATTTTTAATTAGCATTTTGTAAGTGATTTCATAAGTGTTTTCCAGCGATTTTTATAGCGATTTTGAAAAGTGTCAGCTTTTTGCCAGCAATTGTGATTGCAATTTGCGATTAGCGATTTTAATTCTGATTGGTTGTTTCAAATTATTATTATTTTTGTTACAGTTTGCAATAATTTAAAATCACACACAAATCGCTGTGTGTAGCAATTCATGAGCAATTTGCCAGCGCTTCAATACTTGACATTGAAGCACTGAATACTTGATGAACGCTCCCAAAATACTGCATGTCCTGCGATTATGATTTTGCTAATCACAATTGCTACTGTGGAATTTGTTACATTCATTTACATTGGCAGAGCATTTATGAAAATCGCTAGCAATTTAAAGCGATCCCTAAACGCTCAAAAAAGCGCTCTAGTGGGTTTCAGGCCTGACTGTGTGACTACCATTTATTGTTGTGCGTAATTTTGTGAGTTAAGTGGCACTGGGGATCCTGCTGGTGGCCCACTTCTGATGTCTGACTGCACCCTAGGTGGTTTGTGGTCCATGGCTAGGGCCATAAGGCACTCTAGGCATGCGCCTACAGGTGTCTGATAATGGAGGGGCGGCTCACTCCTCTCCCCTGGCGCCTTCCTCTTTCCCTATGCAGAGTCCAGAGCAGAACGTAAATGAGAGTTTAGTCACCTGGCTCTCGGCATTTCACTGACAAGATCTACCTTCAGTCGAGGCACCACTAGCTGGCTACCTAATACTAAGGTGCACGTGTAGCTAACAATGATGGGCAGGGGAAGTAAGGGAGAAGTCACAGCTGGGTCAGCCAACACACTTGCAGTGCGGTTCAGCAGGGGATCGTGGTTTTCTGGAGGGTGAAGTTTAGGGTGCCAGGAGATCTGCGCCTATAGGCTCCTGTGAGGTAAATGCGGGCCTGTCCATGGCCCTGCATGGGGGTGACCTCAGGTAAGTCTGCTCTCTGGCTTTTTATCCTATTAGACTAGTGACATAGGGATCACCATAGCAGCTACTATGGAGAGCAATACAAAGGTGCCTCATATTTTTTTTTTGTGGGGGGCTCAAGCAAATATTAAAGGAGAATTGCATCTCTGCTAAAATGTTCAAAATTGCACTTGCGATTTTGAATGCACAAAAAAAGGACCTTTTTTGCAGCTTAAAATTGCACATCACATGTGAATTCCCATTGATTTTCATTAGCTGTGGTTAAAAAAAATGCATGCAAAAATCTGCAGGATGACCAGGCTGAGCATAGCTCCCCTTTCTTGTGTGCAATTGCAAATAAATGATAGTCAGATTGACATATCACTGTATGATGCATTGGGCTGCATCTTCTGGCATTTAGACTCTGGGTTGTATCAGCTCTGGAGCTGTCTTTACATAGCAGGGTGCAATCAAATTCAGGCAATAGCTTACCAGACCATTAGTTTTCCCCAAACCCAGTCTAAATACCTAAATAAAATACTTGTCCTGTAGCTCAGTGTCCTAGCAATCCTCCCATCTAACAACAAAAAACCCTTTCTGTAACAACATTATTACCCTTTCATGTTCTGGGATAAACAACCCTAGAAGCTAACCGTATCCATTTCCATAAGTAAAGTATCCCAATACTCACATAGTGAAGAATGCCAGTGCTGAAATCCCCTGCACCAAGCTCACCTGGAACCAAAACCAACCAGGCTAACATCAAAATGCTGAGATTACACAAGGTAGTTCTGGGGTAGGTGTTTTCAAATGAATGGTGCGCAGCTGCCCAGAGAGGATTGTGCTGAAACACCTTGAGACCACATTCAAGCACTTTCACATTTTGTGTGTTGAGGGTCAGATAGAAAATATTCTCATCCAGATGAGGTGAGGTTGAAATGCTGTTGCTAATTGAAGCACATTGTTTCACCAGGTAGCTTCTGAAGTAACTTATTTGTTGTTACTAAAGCAATTCACAGTTTTCCAGATCGGGCCGGGCCGAGGCATAGGTGAGAGAAGCTCCAGCCTCAGGGCGCAGTGTAGGAGGGGGTGCATAACTCACTCAGCTATCATTCCCCTATTGTGTTAAAGCAGAGAGAAATTAGAAAAGGGGATACATGGCAGTGACTGCAAGCCAGATAACTAGAGATTGAGGTGTTATGGGGGGGAGGGGGGGTTGCCCTGGGGCACCTCTTACTCTAATAGCAATCAGTGTGTGCCGGCTGGGGTGGGAGGGGCACACTTTGGTGTCTCAGCCTTGGGTGCTGGAGGACCTTGTCCCAGCTCTGTTTCCAGATGCTCTGTTACTAGAGATGGATCTATACATAATGTATCTTTTTTCCTCTCACATTAGCCGTCCAGTTGAATTCTAAATTGATCATTAAAGGATACCAGAACTGACATGTGACATGATGAGATAGACATGTGTATGTACAGTGCCTAGTACACAAATAACTATGCTGTGTTCCTTTTTTTCTTTCTCTGCCTGAAAGAGTTAAATATCAGGTATGTAAGTGGTTGACTCAGTCCTGACTCAGACAGGAAGTGACTACAGTGTGACCCTCACTGATAAGAAATTCCCTTTTTTTTACCTTTCTCTTGCTCTCAGAAGCCATTTTCTTCTAGGAAAGTGTTTTATAGTTGGAATTTCTTATCAGTGAGGGTCACACTGTAGTCAGTCATTCTATAGGAATATAAAAGAGATGCTCTAGTATAGATGGTCAGAATTGCCAAATTTTGAAATGTCACATGAAATTGTGAACAAATTCTGAGCTTGTATTGCAAAATTGTTACAGCGAATATATTTTGGCACCAACCATAAGATTAGGTAAGGTTAGTGCAAATTTGCAAAAATATGTTGACAATAGGTTACAATTTCATTTAGAATTTTTGCATTGAATACTCAGTAGACATATGTTGCTATTTATGCCAAAGCAGTTTGTGCATTACACGTATGTAACTTTGCATAACGTTTGGAGTTTATGTCGTGCTGGAATTTCATGAATTCCAACTTTGAATTTTATAAATTACGAAATTCTGTTGCAAAAGTTAGTATTTGTAACTCTATTCTCTAAGAAATTAAATGATGCATTTGCTTTACTCTTATCTTCTATTCATGGTCCAAAATGGTTCAAGTCCATTCACAAACACACTTTGAGGGTGGCACAAAATAACTGAGTCTACTGCAGACTAGCCAAGGATCACCCTTTTAAAGAACAGAATGCCGGATTATAGTGGCAGTTTCAACAGGGTGGATCTTTCCTTTTTTCTCTTTTCCACGGGTGTGCAGAATCTGCATAAGCATGGAACTGATTCTCTCTATTTAGGCCCTATTTCCATTAGGTTGGTACAGGACAGCCCAGAACATATACCTGTACACACACCAAACAGTCAATATGGTTTGTGCATTGTCTGCCCTCAATGTTGGCTTCCTGATTCAAATGAAACTTGCTCTGCCATTATTTGATGCTCAGTATGGCATTTGAGTAATTAAAAAAAAGCCTTGTATGTGTTTACTGATGTGCTAATAAAGTTTAAGAAAAGTTTTTTTTACCCAGCCTCGGTGTAGCGGAATACCCTTTTTTTTGCCTGTATGTTCTGAGATCTGTGATTCCTGCTCCCTTGAATTAAGAAGTGGTGGTAGCATTCCTTCTTCTTGCTACTAATTAAAAAAAGCACATTTCATCCATTCAGTTTTGGCAAAAGAACTTTAAGTAAGACCAATGCAAAATTAAGGTGGAAAACTGAGCACACACAGGTGTGGGCATGTTTGTAGACACTTACCTACGTGTCTGTTCTCTCCTAAGAGCTTCTGCGTGCCCAAACTTTGAACTGGAGGTGCTGGAGGTGCATGTGCAGTGCAAGCGCAGTATTTCAGTTCTACCTCTCTGTCCGCGTTCCCTGTAGAGATGGCCCGAACGGTTCACATGCGAACTTGTTCGTGCGTCCCAACGCAATCTTTATGTGAGTTCGACCCAGAGCCGGGACAAGGATCTCCAGCACCCAAGGCTGAGACACCAAAGTGCGCCCCTCCATCCCCCCTACCCCAACCGTCACACACTGATAGCTATTAGACTAAGAGGGCCACAGGGTCCACAACCTCCCCAACACCTTAATATCTAGTTATCTGGCTTGCAGTCTTTTCTATGTATCCCCTTTTCTTATTTCTTTCTGCTTTATACACAATTAGGAATGACAGCTGAATGAATTGTGCGCCCCCTCCTACACTGCGCCCTGAGGCTGGAGCCTCTCCAGCCTATGCCTCGGCCCGGCCCTGGTTCGACCCACAACCTATACTACATCATTGGGCTAAACTTTGACCCTCTACATCACAGTCAGCAGACACATGGCAGCCAATCAGGCTGCACTCCCCCCTGGAGCCCCCCCCCCCTTTATATAAGGCAGCAGCGTCGGCCATTTTCTCACTCTGTGTGCTGCTGTATTAGTGAGAGAAGGGAGAGACATTGGAGAGATAAGGAAAGTGATAGTTAGGAGGTCTGTTAGCTTGCTCCTTGCTGACATTTGTTGATGAAAAGCACCCCAAAACAGCTCTTTTGAGAGCAAATGTTCTTGTGATGTGTTTTTTTTTTTTGTGTGTGTGGTCCACTGACACTGTGTATACAGCCCTGTCTGTCGCAGCTGGCCCTTGCTAATTGCTATACTGTGCCAGGCCCAGCACATTCAGTGCCTAGTGTGACTGCTGCACATTGTATTATAATACCAGTCACTGCGTACCTGCCACTATGGGGGATACACGCCACCCGGAGGGGGTCGGGGAGGGGTGGTGAGTTTCAAGGTAGACCACCACGAAGATACTCATATGGAGTACCAACCTATAACAGGTTTCAGCAATTAGAAGATCCGCCCCAACAGCCATATGGGGATTTTTTAGCCAAGGGACACCCTTACAATTACGGGGAGCACTTGAGAGGGGAATTAGATACACCTCCATATACACCAGGCCAGCAAAGAAAAAGAAGGGCAGAAGGGGATGCAGAGCAGGACACAGAATACAAAAGGCTAAGGGACTAGTGGGGGAAGGTATTTTCAACATAAGTGGAATTGAACTAACAAGTGGGGAACTGAGAATGCTAGATAAGGGGCTCAAATTTGCACCTCCAAAAAATTTGAATAAGTTTGATACGTACATTGATTTGCAAAACTTTGTAAGAAAAGTTAACCTAAGACGTTATTTTCTTGATAGAGAGGGGCCTACCCACAGGGTCCAGGTTACAACGAGGTATCAACACACGATGCTTCGTAACAATTCCACCTTTAACCCCCAAATAGGAAGTAGTCAAAACAGTGTCTTCAAGAGACTAGTCAGTGGGGAAATTGAGAGGTTGCCAGAGCAGAGAGTGGGGGGGGGTTATAAAAAGGAGATAAAAATATTCTGGAAAGTAAAAATCTAGTCATATGCCCTGCTGATAAGGGGGGAGGGGTAGTGGTTCTTAATAAAGAACAATACTTTGGGGAACTTGATAAAATTGTCTTTGATGAAAACACTTACCACAAATTGTCAGGGAACCCCACGGCTAAATTTAAACAAGAACTCATTGAGATGTATGTTGAGAGGGGGACTGGATGAGGGTCTGTTGACTGATAGTGAATACAGTTATTTGGCCCCCTCAGTGCCTAGGGTACTAGTTATCTACCAAACCCCCAAAATTCACAAAAATTTGACTGAACTGCCGGGGCGCCCAATCATTAGTGGGATAGGATCAGTTACCCATAGACTGGGCGAGTACTTTGACACTTTCCTACAACCCCTAGTGGCAAAACTCCCGAAAGTACTAAAGGACATGGAACATACACTGAGGATCCTTGAGGGGGTCAAGGTGGAAGAGGGAATGCTGTTGGGAACGGCCGATGTAGGCTCCCTCTATACTAACATCCCTCATGAAGAGGGAATACAAGCCGTCCAATTCTATATGGAGGAAGATAATCTTAATGCACATCAAATTGAGTTTCTACTGGATCTGTTGAGATTTGCTTTAACTAAGAACTATTTTTGGTATAAGGGGGATTACTATCTACAGAGGTTCGGATGTGCCATGGGGGCGTCCTTCGCACCTTCTCTGGCTAATCTATATATGGGCAGGTGGGAGGAGTTGGCCATAGCGAAGGGCGCCCCCAATATCATCACATGGGGTCGGTACATAGACGACCTCATAGTGTTATAGAGGGGGTCAGAGGTGGCTCTCAAAGAGTACTTTGAGGATCTCAACACAATGTGGCCAAATATTAAATTAACTTTGGAGTTTGATAAGCAGTGCATACACTTCTTGGACCTTAACATTTACCTGGAGGGAGGGGAGTTAAAAACAAAATGTTTCTTCAAACAAACAGACAGAAATTGATTTATTCCGGTTGAAAGTTGTCACCACCCACAGTGGCTGAGGGGGGTCCCTAAGGGACAAATGGTGAGGCTGCGCAGAAACTGTCGGAGCTTGACAGACTACGACGAACAGGCTAGGGTTCTCAAGACCCGCTTCATGAAAAAGGGGTTCAATGAGGCCCAGCTGGACTCTACTATCCAGCATGTGAGAAATATGGATAGAAAAGCACTGGTAATAGAAAAACCTATTGCACAACGTGCATACAATGAGCTTACATTTATTAGCAATTACAGTTTGCAATATAAATCAGTGGAGAAAATATTTAAAAAGTATTGGCCCATCCTGACCAGTGATCCGGTCCTGCTGCGAGCACTTCCCGATAAGCCCAATTTTGTTTATCGCAGGGCACCCAATCTCCGGGATGCCCTTGTCCCCAGTTGTGTGGACCCACCCGCAAATCGGGGGGCCAGCAACTGGCAACTCCCTGGATTCTACCCCTGTGGAGGATGCCAGGGATGCAGCCTGACTAATAGGAGGGAAACAACTAGGTCTATTATGTCCCATTATAATTGAAAAACCTTTAAGATAAAGTCATTTGTCACCTGTACATCCACGTACGTGGTGTACCTTCTGTGGTGTAACTGCGGGGTCCAATACGTGGGCAGAACCACCAGGGACTATAAAACCCGCATTGGTGAACACATCTACAAAATTAAAAAGGGTCACGAGGACCACAGTGTCTCTGCCCACTTTAAAACTAAACATGGCTGCAACCCTGCTGGTTTGAGTTTTTGTGTATTAGAGAAATTGGCCCCAAGCTGGAGGGGTTGTAATCGGGTGAGAGAGTTATCGAAATTGGAAACCCGATGGATCCACAGGCTGGGGTCACTGACACCCAATGGATTTAACATCGAGGTTGACATTAATTGTTTTATCTCTAATGATTAATGTACAAAAAGATAACCGTATCTGACAGCTTGTCCCCTGCAGGATATAAGGGTGGGCTAAACCCATATGGTCCAAGGTTGCTTTCTTGTTGTCAGCATTGTATTTAGATCTTTTTATCTCTGAGTAATCCCTTGCCCATGGATTCCTTATATATAGAGATTTGAGCTGACCCCGGCAATTTAGTAGACATATGACTGAGTAAGCTATCTTTTGATTACTGGAGACTGGCTCAGGGGAGGACTGGGACCTTTCGGCCTGGAGGGAAAACACAAACTAGAGGCCCATTTTCACGGCAGCCCAAGCCCAAATGACAGCACACACGTGCCCCATGTGCTATTAGCCAGAAGTCACATGGGAGATTCAGCAAGGACATTCAAAGTGACAGCATAACAGGTAAAGTATAAATGCACACGCATCGGGTGACACATAGTACATTTTGGGTTACACCGGCCAGGGTTTCCGTCGCGTTCATCGTTCATGATTATTGCACTCGATTGACCACATGACCCCGAGATTTCCCAGCATCTCAGATTGATACATTCAACCAATTTCCACCCAAAATCAGTCAAATCTTCAATTGGGCATTCTTGTGGTGGCACGGATTTTCATCTGATTCGATAATAATTATCAAAACCGTTAGTGAATTGGCCATCAAGTTGAGAGATGTATGGCCACATTATTTCCCCAAAGCTCACATACCACACACACATTTATGTCCTCCCCTTCACCACCTTCTCTACTAATCCCTTAGATATGCCCCTCTTCCATCTCTGATTATCCCCCCCCCCCCCCTTCCTTTACCAGACCCTTTTTTACCACGGACCCTGCAGGCAAGCCTCTGCTCTGCATCATGCTGTGTATATTTACCAGCTTGTCTGCCCTCTAATTGCTCTGTAATTGGGTGTTTACTTTCTTCAGCCAGCCTAGTGGTTCACATTGTTATACAAAAACATGAATACATGAAACATGAATGCACCAGTCATTGTACCAGCCCTAAATCATTAAATGAGAGACAGCCTGGGGGTAAATCTCCCCCTTTCCCCCCTGGCCAGTCCTCCCCTGGAATGGCTGTAAAAGAGTGGGAAGGGGGCTGATCTCCGAGTGGTAGGGTGCTGGTGTGTGGGAGGTTTCGGGAACAGCTAATTGTCTGACTGGAGGGGTTCGTGGGGATATAGTGCGTGTCATGGATTTGATGTATAAATTTATCGAGTACATGTATAAGCTACGCAAAATTTGATTTAATATGGAGGGGTTGAGGGATTGAGCTATGCGTAGAGGGTGGAGAGTGTGGGGAAGGTGTACTGTTTATGATTATACGGAGTTCCGTATCAGTATGTGTCTTGTATGCCAGCCAGGTTTACGCCCCCACCGCTGACTGAACCAATTGACGAGCACCCTAGTCGGGGACATAGTACGGTGGGAGGCGGCATGGGCGGGCATTCGCACATTAAGTTCCTTGCAGCGTGCGGCGTGTTCAGAGCCCCTGATGAGTCACGCCCCATTGAGTGACGAAATGCGTAGGGCGGAGCTTCTGGACACGCACGCTTGGCCAGCTACACTACGGACGGACACAGCCGGTGCTATGGCAGGGAAGCCTGGAGGGCACTTATGGATCTGTGAGATACGCTTTTTATACTTTTATATCTGGTACGCAATTTTGATTGTGGGCTTTTATTGCTATTAAAGAGGATTTTATGCTATGAGAGGCGGTTTGTTACATCTTTCCAGAGACTTCACCACTGAGTTGTACTGATGAATATGTTGATGTGCCTGACTTAAAGAATACCTTTGGTGAGCAGGGAAACGTGGGGGGGAGAGTGACCCCCAATCCTGCATGCGGTGGCTGAAAATCCCTTGCACAGTGTGTGTGTTTAAACACAGGGTGTACTAGTGATAAGGGATCATGCACTATGTGCTTATATGTTTCTGACCTAGGTGTATGTTCAGTCGGCACGACATAGGAAGAATCTTGGACGCGCTGCTGTGATTGTAACTCAGTACTGTGAGGGGAACCTGTTGGCTTTCACTCTTGGACAGCTGGCTGCATACCAAGTAACTGTTTCGGGTGGTGAGCGCAGTATCAGCTTTGCCCTTAAACCCTGCTGTGCGTCAAATCCGTAAGTTTCCACGGGACTTTTGGCATGTTTCCCACTCCGCCATGCCTCCCTCCAGGTGACCCCTTGAAACATCTTTTCCATCACTTATGTGACCAGAATTAGTGTTTGTAGTTTTGAAAGTTCGCCTGCCCATTGAAGTCTATTGCGGTTCGCATGGTTCGCGAACGTGAACTTTTGCGGAAGTTCGCGTTCGAGGTTCGTGAACCTAAAATCGGAGGTTCAAGCCATCTCTAGTTCCCTGTTCTCCCATGATCTGGAGGTTGCATAGAGAGGCTGAACTGAAATATTCCTCATGTGCTACACAGGTGCCTATGGTTCAAAGGTCGCCAACCGAATCTAGTCACAGCCGTTATCAGGGTAACATGGAGCCTTTCTCAGGAGAGAACAGAAACTGCAAACATGCCCACACCTTTGTGTAGGGTGGGCTCAGTTCCCCCCCTGTATTTCGTCTTGGTCTTTCTTTAAGATGCATTCTATAAAGTGGACCTAAACTCTTGCACAGGACAGAAGGAAAACATATAGAAATGCACCCTGTATGTATTTAGAGAATTTAGCCTGTCTAATTCCTCATCATCTGTGACTAAACACAAGTTGTAATTTGATCCCTCAGCTGTGTCAGCTGCCTGCCGAGAGTTAATTGGTAAACACAGGATGTTAACAATATGTCTGCGTCCATCAACGCAGGAAATAGAAGCACTGCAGATTTTTACTGAATTTGTAGCAGCTGTAAAAAAAATATTTTTTTTTTTGCAGAGAGGAAGTTCAGGTCTGCTTCAGGCAGAGAACACACTAAGCAGAAATGCTAGCGTTGCGGAAAACTCACACAATGCAAGTCAATGGGCTGCATGTAAAAACGCATTTACTTGCGTTTTTTGCAATTTGCTTTTTTAAAAACACTGGTTTTGTTGCATATTTTTCAAAAGCTCATCAAAAATGCTTCAACATTTTGCATGCGTTTTTATCTGCATTTAAAAAACAAACAATCAAAAAACAAGTTTGATGTATTTTCGCTTCCTGTTCTATGTGATTTACATAAAACGCATATCAAAAACGCATGCGAACAGCAAATGCATTAAAACGCAAGAAAAACGCATGTGTGGGATAAAAAACGCAAAGGCACAGAAAACGCATGGAAAATGCACTAAAAACACACAAACGCATATTCATCAAAACACTAAGTTTCCCACACTGCCAAGTGTGCACCCAGCCTAAAGCTTCAGCACTTTCAAAAACCTATTTCTCTGGTTCATTTCAGCACTTTTATGTGTATAAGTGTAGAGCACATATTAGCTAATGGCTACCACCAAACCCAGGTGACCAGAGGATCTACAGGTTGAACCTGGCTAGCAATATAGGCCAACTTTGCTTTTTCATTGTAAATAAAGGTCCGTTTACATTTGTTTAAAAAACGTACTGTATCTGTGGCTCCGGTTTTTGGCCCAGATCAAAACCGGAGCCACGGATACCAATGTTTAAAATAGCAGCCGTCTTCACACACTTTAAGACGGATCCGTGGGATCCATTTTTAAAAACTGAACAGAGAGTTCCGATTTGCAGGTTTTTCACGGAACCCGGATCCACGGAGGGGTAGTAAAAGGCTACACAAAAACGGATCTTCCTCTACACAGAGAACTTTTGCACACAAAACAGAGGCAAAAATGGATTGCCTACTGCCTGCTCCTCCCGTCAACATAATCTCTTATCCAATAGAAACACACATGAAGAAAGGACATACGTTTAAACAGACTGGAAACGTACGCTACAAAAGGACAACATTTTGAAAAACAGATCTGTTTTGCATCAGTTTCTAGAAAAACGGATCCATTTGAAATGGATCCGATCTACAACTAGACAAGTGTGGGCCGAGGCTAAAGGCCAAATCAGCAGGTGACTAGAGGTGAGATTTGGGTTGAAGACTATGCAGGTGTCTGTTTTTTGTAGTTGGTAGTGGCAGAGATAGTAAACTGATAACATACTTGGATCTCATTAGGCTGTAAGATTTCAGTACAATCCTACTTTCTACCAAAGAATATAATTGGAATAAGCTGCAGTGAAATACCTACAATTTGTTGCTAAGAATCACTCCTCCAATGATATATAGACACATTTCTTTGTGTCCGTCCAATAAAGGCACCTGGAAATTGGGCACCCAGTAATGCTGCTAGTAAAATATCGTATTAAATACTGAGATTTTACTATGGCCAAACCTAACTCACACAGAACCCCCTCACGCCTATCCCTTAAGCCCCCCACCGCACAAACTACCTACCTAACGTCTTACCCTTGAACCCCCCACAAACACACACACACTACCTGCCTAAACCGCCCACACACTAGCTACTTAATCGATCCTCCGTTTTGCCGCTACCAGCTAGTTTTGTTACCGTCGACTTGTAAGGCAACTGCGTCTGCACGCCCCAGGCTACGTAAAGCTTTCTTCGCGTTCCTGCGGTGCGGTAAGATGTGATCATTGCATCCGCGGCTAGTGGAAATGGGCCCTTAACTCAACCTCCCCCACCCCCGCACAGTCGCACTCACTTCTGAAAGAAAAAAAACACAAATTCTTGGGCACTGGAATAGGTGCCTAAAAATATCAGCGTTTGTACCAGCGCCCGCTATTTACCGGGCACCCGAATTTATGCCTTGGCACCCAAATACCAATATTTTATTTTGGCGGCTATGGCGACACCCAATTAGTCCACTTGCCTCCATAAGCGCCCTTTTTTACTGCTTCGCATTTCTTTAATGTTCTACCGCCTTTTAGTGGCCCTTTTTGGTTTTTACTTTATCATATTTTTTTCCTGAAAATAGAGCCACGTGTTATACGTCGCCTCTGCTTATGCCTCAGTTTTAATGCATTTTTATGTGTGGGGCTTTCATATCAGGCAGCTGGGCTTCCCACAGTGGTGTCTCCCATTAGTTCAGGTAGAGTAACCTTTAAACACATTCTTCAGAGCTATTGCAGTGATCTAATTGCCAGCTCTTAGCTCAATAATGGGGCCGCATTCAGCTTTTCAACAATGAACATCTGGTGTTCTGTCCACTCACATTGTTATCAAAAGGTGCCTATTTCACCAGCTTAAATATTTTATATTTTGGAAGGAGAAGGCAGGTTGTTTGAGTTGTGCTTCAATATCCCATAATGTCATCACAGCTGTACGTTTTCACTTCATTCTCAGGTGAGAGTGACAGATTTAAAAGAAAAAGGTGTAATTATGGTTAGTACAGGAGCTGAGTGGTGTGGGGTGGGGATGGTGGCGTGCATAATGGTGACCATAATTAGGCAGCTGCAAAGAAGCAGTTAATGAACTGGCAAGTGCTAATAAACACATTTCTGGCTGGAGTAATTGACGGTTTTCCAGAGATCACACCCACATTAACCCTTTAACTAGAAAAAGGTGCTGCTGGGAACAGTACCTAGTCCAGAGTCTCCGACTTAGCACAGTTTTACCCCTTCTTCAGCCCAGGTCAGTCTCTCCACTTCAGTATATCTGTGGCAATGTGTGCAAGCTATGATCATGGGGATCCCAGGAAACATCACAACTTTCATTGGATTTCTATGGGCGTTTTAAGAGGCCAGGTGCTAAATTGTATATAATTTCCTGTTCTTGAGTGGAGGGCATTGTGAGCAAAAATTAGCACTCAAGATGGGATATCAGCCAAGAGGACGGGAGGAGGGGCAAAGTCAAGGAGACTGGATCAGTGATGCATGAGGAGGATGCCTTACACCCACAATACAAGATGTGACGGACCTGTGTATTGGGCTAGCAAGATGCACACATTTCTATCTACATTCATTTGGCTTCATTGCAGTATCTTCATCCTAAATACAGAATTTAAAGAGACTCTGAAGCGAGAATAAATCTCGCTTCAGAGCTCATAGTTAGCAAGGGCATGTGTGCCCCTGCTAAACCGCCGCTATCCCGTGTAGAGGTGTAGCGAACGGTTCGCCGGGGAACGGTTCCAGGCGAACTTAGGGGGTTTGCGTTCGCCTGCACCAGGCGAACTTTTGCGGAAGTTCGATTCGCCCCATAATGCACTATGAGGGTCAACTTTGACCCTCTGCATCACAGTCAGCAGGCACATTGTAGCCATTCAGGCTACACTAAGCCCTGGAGCCTCCCCCCCCCCTTATATAAGGCGGTGTCCGGCGGCCATTAGCCTCACTCGTGTGCCTGCTAGAGAGAGGAAAGGGACAGCTGCTGCAGACTTTTTCTCCTAGGGACAGATTAGTTAGGTTCTAGGCTGCTTTGCTTGCTCCTGACTGATTATTATTGCTTTTAAAGCACCCAGCAACAGCTCTTTTCAGAGCTCAACCTGTACATTTTTTTTTTCTGTGTGTCAAACTGACACTTTTGTTGCATGCACAGCCTTGCTAATTGATATTGTGTGTGCCACTGCCAGCAGCCCAGCACATTCAGTGACTACCTGTGTGTGTGACAGGGAGCTGCACATTGTACTACCCAGTACTGCATATACCCCAGTACCTGTTGTGTTTACTTAACCCACCTCATCACTGCATATACCTAGCTTTGTGTTGAGTGAACCCAGCTCACTGCATCTAACTACCCAGTACCTGTTGTGTTTACTTAACCCACCTCATCACTGCATATACCTAGCGTTGTGTTGAGTGAACCCAGCTCACTGCATCTAACTACCTGTTGTGTTGAGTGTGAACCCACCTGGCCACCTCGCTGCATCTAACTACCTGTTGTGTTGAGTGAGAACCCACCTCACTGCATCTTAAGTACCTTTACTGTTGAGTGAACCCAGCTCACTGCATCTAACTACCCAGTACCTGTTGTGTTTACTTAACCCACCTCATCACTGCATATACCTAGCGTTGTGTTGAGTGAACCCAGCTCACTGCATCTAACTACCTGTTGTGTTGAGTGAGAACCGACCTGGCCACCTCACTTCATCTAACTACCTGTTGTGTTGAGTGAGAACCCACCTCAGTCACTGCATCTTAAGTACCTTTACTGTTGAGTGAACCCAGCTCACTGCATCTAACTACCCAGTACCTGTTGTGTTTACTTAACCCACCTCATCACTGCATATACCTAGCGTTGTGTTGAGTGAACCCAGTTCACTGCATCTAACTACCTGTTGTGTTGAGTGAGAACCCACCTGGCCACCTCACTGCATCTAACTACCTGTTGTGTTGAGTGAGAACCCACCTCAGTCACTGCATCTTAAGTACCTTTACTGTTGAGTGAACCCAGCTCACTGCATCTAACTACCTGTTGTGTTGAGTGTGAACCCACCTGGCCACCTCGCTGCATCTAACTACCTGTTGTGTTGAGTGAGAACCCACCTCACTGCATCTTAAGTACCTTTACTGTTGAGTGAACCCAGCTCATTGCATCTAACTACCCAGTACCTGTTGCATTTACTTAACCCACCTAATCACTGCATATACCTAGCGTTGTGTTGAGTGAACCCAGCTCACTGCATCTAACTACCTGTTGTGTTGAGTGAAAACCCACCTGGCCACCTCACTGCATCTAACTACCTGTTGTGTTGAGTGAGAACCCACCTCAGTCACTGCATCTTAAGTACCTTTACTGTTGAGTGAACCCAGCTCACTGCATCTAACTACCCAGTACCTGTTGTGTTTACTTAACCCACCTCATCACTGCATATACCTAGCGTTGTGTTGAGTGAACCCAGCTCACTGCATCTAACTACCTGTTGTGTTGAGTGAGAACCCACCTGGCCACCTCACTGCATCTAACTACCTGTTGTGTTGAGTGAGAACCCACCTCAGTCACTGCATCTTAAGTACCTTTACTGTTGAGTGAACCCAGCTCACTGCATCTAACTACCTGTTGTGTTGAGTGTGAACCCACCTGGCCACCTCGCTGCATCTAACTACCTGTTGTGTTGAGTGAGAACCCACCTCACTGCATCTTAAGTACCTTTACTGTTGAGTGAACCCAGCTCACTGCATCTAACTACCTGTTGTGTTGAGTGTGAACCCACCTGGCCACCTCGCTGCATCTAACTACCTGTTGTGTTGAGTGAGAACCCACCTCAGTCACTGCATCTTAAGTACCTTTACTGTTGAGTGAACCCAGCTCACTGCATCTAACTACCCAGTACCTGTTGTGTTTACTTAACCCACCTCATCACTGCATATACCTAGCGTTGTGTTGAGTGAACCCAGCTCACTGCATCTAACTACCTGTTGTGTTGAGTGAGAACCCACCTGGCCACCTCGCTGCATCTAACTACCTGTTGTGTTGAGTGAGAACCCACCTCAGTCACTGCATCTTAAGTACCTTTACTGTTGAGTGAACCCAGCTCATTGCATCTAACTACCCAGTACCTGTTGTGTTTACTTAACCCACCTCATCACTGCATATACCTAGCGTTGTGTTGAGTGAACCCAGCTCACTGCATCTAACTACCTGTTGTGTTGAGTGAGAACCCACCTGGCCACCTCGCTGCATTTAACTACCTGTTGTGTTGAGTGAGAACCCACCTCAGTCACTGCATCTTAAGTACCTTTACTGTTGAGTGAACCCAGCTCATTGCATCTAACTACCCAGTACCTGTTGTGTTTACTTAACCCACCTCATCACTGCATATACCTAGCGTTGTGTTGAGTGAACCCAGCTCACTGCATCTAACTACCTGTTGTGTTGAGTGAGAACCCACCTGGCCACCTCACTGCATCTAACTACCTGTTGTGTTGAGTGAGAACCCACCTCAGTCACTGCATCTTAAAGGGAACCTTAACTGGCGAGGAAAAATTAATTCACTTACCTGGGGGCTTTCCCAAGCCTCCTGCAGCCGTCCGGTGCCCGCGCCGGTCCTTCGGTGCCCTCCGGTCTCCCTCCGCCGCTAAGTTTCGTTTTCGGACGACTGCCAGTCGTCCTCGGGCCTCTTCCGCATTCCTCGTCGTAAACTGCAGTAAAGCGCGTCCGCATGACGCCAAACGTGTCATGTGCATGACGCCAAACGCGTCATGCGGACGCGCTTTACTGCAGTTTACGACGAGGAATGCGGAAGTGGCCCGAGGACGACTGGCAGTCGTCCGAAAACGAAACTTAGCGGCGGAGGGAGACCGGAGGGCACCGAAGGACCGGCGCGGGCACCGGACGGCTGCAGGAGGCTTGGGAAAGCTCCCAGGTAAGTGAATTTATTTTTCCTCGCCAGTTAAAGTTCCCTTTAAGTACCTTTACTGTTGAGTGAACCCAGCTCACTGCATCTAACTACCCAGTACCTGTTGTGTTTACTTAACCCACCTCATCACTGCATATACCTAGCATTGTGTTGAGTGAACCCAGCTCACTGCATCTAACTACCTGTTGTGTTGAGTGTGAACCCACCTGGCCACCTCGCTGCATCTAACTACCTGTTGTGTTGAGTGAGAACCCACCTCACTGCATCTTAAGTACCTTTACTGTTCAGTGAACCCAGCTCACTGCATCTAACTACCTGTTGTGTTGAGTGTGAGCCCACCTGGCCACCTCGCTGCATCTAACTACCTGTTGTGTTGAGTGAGAACCCACCTCACTGCATCTTAAGTACCTTTACTGTTCAGTGAACCCAGCTCACTGCATCTAACTACCTGTTGTGTTGAGTGAGAACCCACCTCACTGCATATAGCTAGCATACCCCCGAGATGGACAAAATGGACAAACTAGGTAGAGGAAGAGGTAGAGGCAGACCCAGAGGAAGGCAACCAGGCACCGGCAGGTCTGTGGCTGTGCGAGGTGGTGTTGCTGTGATTTCGTGCAGACCTGCCCCAAAATACAGTGCTCAGAAGAAGGCACGTGCCATCACTTCCCAAAATCGTGAGGAGGTGATTGAGTATTTAACACAGAACACCTCATCTACCGCAGCCACCAGCGCTACAACAAGCACCACATCTGCTGCATTTGACACTTCGCAGGAGTTATTTGGTGTTGGTGGTGAAATCACTGATTCCCAGCCACTACTGCAACAACAACAAGAAGGCGCAGGTACACCTCCTCCTACGTCTGAGTTAGGTGGCGATAGTATGGACGTAACGTGTGTGGATGGGGATGATGGTGGACCACCTGAAGTTGGTGCACTTGAGGAGGTGTCTGAGGAAAGCGCAGCTGGCCAGGAGGATTATGATGACGATTATACGGATACCACATATGTTCCCTGTAGAGGAGATGACCAGGTGAACAGTTCAGAGGAGGAGTCAGAGAGGAGTAGGAGGAGACGACTCCATGATAGAAGCAGAGGGAGCTCGTCCTCAGAAACAGCTGGGGGCAGTGTCCGGCGCCATGTATCACCAGCTATGGCCAGCCAGCCAACATGCCCTTCAACGTCAGCTGCTGATGCCACCCTAGCGCCATCACCCCAGGGGGGTTCAGCGGTTTGGAAATTTTTTAACGTGTGTGTCTCAGATCGGAGCAAAGCCATCTGTTGTCTCTGCCAGCAAAAATTGACCCGTGGAAAGGCCAACTCTCACGTAGGGACAAGTGCCTTACGAAGGCACCTGGAGAGAAGGCACAAACAGCTATGATTGGCAAGAACACCTGAGGAAAAGCAGCACCCCTCAAAAGACAAGCCGCGGAGAACAACCGCGGCAGCCGTCACAGGGGGCTTCTGCTGCTCCACGTTCCCATGGTATTGTTCGTGGCTGGGGGGAGGAAGAATGGATACACTTTTAAACAATTTAAAAATACAATTATCTAAACTTTCAAACAATTTAAAAATACAACCATCTAAACTTTCAAACAATTTAAAAATACAACCATCTATCATTTTCAAAATTTTTTAAAAAAGGCAAAAAAACTTGCCCTCCGTAAAACATTCTTGGCAAATGCTTTCGACTTGGTTTGTCTTCCGCTGGCTCAAGGGTCCATCTGACCACAGATGCCTGGTCTGCAAAGCACGGTCAGGGCAGCTACAGCATGGGTCTCAGCAGGCTCCCACTTCGGGCCGGAATCCAACCTTCATTCCCCGCGGTGACAATGGCAGACTTGCCCTCCATAACGGATTCCCGTTAAAGGATTTAAAGTTAATTCATTTCAAATACACAGCAGGGCCTCGAAAGTCCGCCTCCTGTATTGTTATTTTTGGTCACTACCTCGGGGCGGGCGTGCATGCCTGCCTGCTGCCCTCCTTGGATGTGTAGTGGTAGCCGTTTCTCAGGCTCCACACCGGATTCCATCCCTCATTCCCCGGCCATTAGCCGGGGTCACAATGGCAGACTTGCCCGCCTCCACAGGATTCTCGGTACTGAACAAGTACACAGCAAGTAGAAAATGTAATTTAAAAACAAAACGTAAGCTTTTTAACAATGCCATGGAAAGTTGAGAAGGAAGTCACACATTACCTGACATCACTGAGTGAGGAAGAGCAATCCCGCCATGTTGCGCAGCAGTCCAGCATGGCCGTCACTTCACAAACAGCTGTTTGCGGTGCGTTACACAGTGAGTTTGGTGTGTCAGTGTGAAGCAGTACTCTAATTACACTCCCTGATTGATGTATACACATGGTAAGATGTTTGAAAGCACGTTAGGCCTGCAATTTAGCATTCAATGTGATTTCTGACCTTAAAACGCTGCTTTGCGTCACATCCAGATTTTTCCCCGGGACTTTTGGCATGTACCCCACTCCGCCATGCCCCCCTCCAGGTGTTAGACCCCTTGAAACATCTTTTCCTTCACTTTTGTGACCAGCATAATTTTTTCTATTTTTCAAAGTTCGCCTCCCCATTGAAGTCTATTGCGGTTCGCAAACTTTTCCGCGAACCGGACCTTCCGCGGAAGTTCGCGAAATCGGAGGTTCGCGACATCTCTAATCCCGTGGCTAAACGAGGGTTCCTGACCCCCCGAAATCCCCTCTGAGCAGCGGGGGATCTCTTCCGGATTGATGCAGGGCTAACCGCCGCAGCCCTGCCCCACGCGCGTCTGTCAGTGCGTATATCCGCCTCTCCCCCGCCCCTCTCAGTCTTCCTTCGCTGAGAGGGGCGGGGGAGAGGCAGCGATGCGCCGCTGATAGACGCGACTAGAGGCAGGGCTGCAGCCGTTAGCCCTGCCTCTAGGAGCAGCAAAATCTACGACCCTGCTAACTATGAGCTCTGAAGCGAGAATTATTCTCGCTTCAGTGTCTCTTTAAGAGCTGATTTATCCAAACTAAATCTCTTTCTGTCTTAGGCCTGGTGCACACCAAAAACCGCTAGCAGATCCGCAAAATGCTAGCAGATTTTGAAACACTTTTTCTATAGCGTTTCAGCTACCATAGCATTTTTTGCGGTTTAGTGAAGCGTTTTTGGTGTAGTAGATTTCATATATTGTTACAGTAAAGCTGTTACTGAACAGCTTCTGTAACAAAAACGCCTGGCAAACCGCTCTGATCTAGTATTTTTCAGAGCGGTTTGCATTTTTCCTATACTTTACATTGAGGCAGAAACGCCTCCGCAATCCAAAATCTGCAGCAGCCCAGGAGTATGCGTTTCTGCAAAACGCCTCCCGCTCTGGTGTGCACCACCCCATTGAAATACATTACCCTAGCGTTTCCACATCCGCGATCGGATCTGAAAACGCGACCGAACCTCTCTGTTGTGCACTAGGCCTCAGTGCACATTTCTCTATCAAACTTCTAGTCCGCTCAAATGAAATTTTAATATCCACGATAATCAAAGCCATGTAAAAATCATTTCTTTGATAAAATGAGTTACAGACTATCCAGCAAGCTCATGGTGAACCAGAACTAGTGGTGCTCATCACGACCTTGTGATCATGAGTCGTTTTTGCCAATCACAAGATCATAGGCAATCGTGATTGGCTCTCGATCCTGAATACCGATCACGAATGCACTCGTGATTGCACTCGTTACCCAGCTCGTGATCATGAGTTACTCGTGTTCACTAGTCGGTTTTCGTGATTAAAAACCCGCCGACTTTAGTGGTTAATAGTAAAGCCCCCTTACATGCTAGAAACACATAATTTGCCAGATATGTTAAGAAGAATAGTGGGAACAAGAGGAAACATTTTTTCAAAAAGACCTTATAGTTTTTGAGAAAATCGATTTTAAAGTATACATTTAAATGCGGTAAATGACAGTTAATGTATTTACCGCATTTACATGTATACTTTTTTCCTTTGAAACTTTAAAATCGATTTTCTCAAAAACTATAAGGTCTTTTTGCAAAAAAAAAAAAAAAATGTCCTCTTTTTCCCAATGTTCTTCTTAACATATCTGACAAATTTGGTGTTTCTAGCATGTAAGGGGGCTTTGATATTAACCGTTAAAGTCAAACTGTGATCACAGATATCACTTTTAATCACAGTTAAAATCCGAGTTGAATTTGGAATTAGGCATCAAGTCCGGATCACGATCACGCCGTATCCGGATTTCAATACTGCCGTGATCGGATTTACTCGAATACGTGATTGGAGGTATCTGAACACCACTCACCAGAACTCCTAAGATTGTGTAAAGGGCTACAAAGAACCATCTAAAATGACAAATCGACATTCTTTGTGTGAACAGATTTTACATAAAAAGTGGGATTCCTCCCTACTGAGACTGTGCAATGTGCTAAAGTGGTACTTTCCTCACAGTGGTCTCATTCAGTGGTAATGTGGTAGTTTCCTCACAGTGGTCTAATGCAGTGGTAAAGTGGTACTTTCCTTACAGTGGTCTAATGCAGTGGTAAAGTGGTACTTTCCTCATAGTGGTCTAATGCAGTGGTAAAATAGTACTTTCCTCACAGTGATCTAATGCAGTGGTAAAGTGGCACTTTCCTCACAGTGGTCTAATGCAGTGGTAAAGTGGTACTTTCCTCACAGTGGTCTAATGCTGTGGTAAAGTGGTACTTTCCTCACAGTGGTCTAGACAAGACAAGACAAATAACATTTATATCGCGCTTTTCTCCTGGCGGACTCAAAGCGCCAGAGCTGCAGCCACTAGGACGCGCTTTATAGGCAGTAGCAGTGGTAGGGGGACTTGCCTAAGGTCTCCTACTGAATAGGTGCTGGCTTACTGAACAGGCAGAGCCGAGATTCGAACCCTGGTCTCCTGCGTCAGAGGCAGAGCCCTTAACCATTACACCATCCAGCTACGCAGTGGTAAAGTGGTACTTTCCTCATAGTGGTCTAACGCAGTGGTAAAGTGGTACTTTACTCACATAGTAATGTTTGCTAAGAAATGTGGAATTGTTCCACCAGTCCAATAAGAGCAGATTCTTTAGATAAATACTTTGATCTCGCTATGCATAGATCAATAATATCTTTCTATCTGCTGCTGACTGTAACACAACCTATCAATTCTAGTCTCAAAAATTAGCAGCAATACTAAATAATTTTAATGATACAAAAAGGTGACAACAAACATTGTTAAAAACATCAGCAAGTGGCAGGGTTCACACTACCTGCATATTGCTGGCCAGCGTCGCTATAATTTATCAAACCACATACATACTCCAAGCAGGGCCGGATTTGTACTCTTTACCGCCCAAGGCCAATGTCACCAGCCACCCCCCTTCAATATAGGTAACGAGATGACCACTCCCCCCTTCCCTCCGGTATAGATAGCCTGATGACCTCCTCCCCCCAATATAGGTAGCCAGATGACCCCTCCCCCTTCCCTCCACTATAGGTAGCCAGATTACTCCCTCAATCCCTCCCCCCTTCAGTATACGTAGTTAGCTCGCTTTGCACTGCAGCAGTCATCAGTGTCACTAATTTCTCCGCTTATCTCCAGTGCAGAAGCTTCCTCTTCCTTTCCATCTCCAATGCTGCCCAAGATCATAGCCGCTGGCCACAATGCAAACGTGTACAGAGAGCAAGGTGGCTGCTGCACTGGCCGCTGGCAGCAGAGTACCGTGGTCAGGCGCTCGCCAGATCTCCCTGCATTGCAGCATTTGCAAGCTTGCAAATGCTGCACCAGTTTAGCCTGCTGCTTTGATGCCCTTGCTCCTGTGGTGCCCTAGGCCATGGCCTAGGCGGCCTTGGCCTAAATCCGGCCCTGACTCCAAGCACTCTGCACATGCACCTAATGCTATTGTGGTAGAATATTGTGTTGGGGCCCTTTAAGAACAAGTTCATTTCATATTCCTGATTTCAATCCGTCCTAAACAACACTAGTGATACTCTGACCGACAGATGGTAGAACAAGCAGTGCAAGATATCAATATTGCTTGAAAGGGGATATGCATATATTTTTCCTTACTTGGCTGCAGTACAATCATAAACAGTTACTTTCAATCCATTTAGATGCTGTATAATCAGAAGCCCAGTTCCATATTATATACCAGCAAGTGTTGAACCATACAATTCATCATTGCAATGTTAATGGATTAGTATGAGCATACATCTTACTTGGCTGCAGTATTATCACACTCAATCCCCTCACACTCCTGTTACCAAGCGACTCACCACCTCCTATGTGCGTCAAGTGCAGGTTGCTGGGTGTGTGGATAAACACTTCCGTGGTCTGGCGATAGTTTCAAGTCCTGATAGCTTGTTTTCCAGGACTCTGCTTACTCGCCGGCTGGCGTCCCAGCTCAGCGCTACCAAGCCTCCATATTGGTTTATCTCCGCAGTAAGCATTAAAATCGGGTCAATCCACCAGGCCACTACTTAGTAAGCCCCGCCCACCAACTAGTTTATAACAATGTTTGTTGTCACCTTTTTGTACCATTAAAATTATTTCGTATTACATTACTTTAATGTATTTTTTCCCAGCCTTTAAAGGAGCAGTTCTGGTCTTCTCTGGGCAATTCTTGGAAGCACATGCAGGAGGGTGCTGCACTACATATGCACTTTCATGATAGTCTTTAGAGGCAGTTGGTATGTCTGGTCTAGTGAAGATGTGTAAATGCAAACGCAATGTTTCACTGATCCAGGAAGGAAAATAAATTAAGCCGATCAAAACCAGTAGTTGCCGATCAATTAGCTGGCAGCTGATTATATACCCAACAGCAAGAGTTTTTGATAGGCTAATACGCACCAGCAATGTGGAGGGTGAATGGAGGAAGGAAGAGGAGGTGGATACTCCCAGCAGCTGGAAAGGTGAGCGTTTTTAATGCACAGGCACCAGGGGGTGGGGACAACATTAGCATTTGGGGGACAGCAAAATCGCTAGATGTAATATAATTATTTAGAATTTTTATAGCGCTGACATCTTCCACAGTGCTGTACAGAGTATATTGTCTTATCACTTAACTGTCTCTCAGAGGGGCTCACAATCTAGACCTTACTATAGTCCTATTTATGTATCTTGTAGTGTATGTATCGTAGTCTAGGACCAATCTAGGGCCAATTAATGGGAATCCAGTTAACTGATTTGTATGTTTTTGGAATGGGAGAGAAAAACCTGAATGCCTAGAGGAAAACCATACAGACACTGGGAGAACATACAAACTCTGTGCAGATAGTGCCCAGGCTGGGATTTCAACTGGGGACCCAGCACTGCAAGGCGAGAGAGCTAACCACTACACCACCCACTAGATGTTGGACCACCTTTGCAGTTTCTTATACAATTATCTCTAATACTGTTCAGATTAAAAATGCTGTAAAATATAGCTTTATTTCCCTAATAAATTATATGACAGTGTGATACATTTGACTAGGTAAAATATTGATTAAAAAAATCATGAAGCAAAATAGATACCACACAAACATGCATGCATGCACCTCATTTTTTTTGTTAGGGAATCAACGCAACAGATTCTCCAATTGTTTGCTAAAATCTTGGCTTATCCAGTGATGGTTTCTCATGTTTCAGAGGATCCCACAAAAGAACTGTACATGAACTGTTAACAGCTGCTATGAATGTGTCAAGCTGCTATTGTCAGATGCGATGACACGTTAGCGGGCTGACAATAGAATTTTAACTTCTGATGCTGTTATCACTGCCATTACTAGGATTGTTTTTCATTTGAATCTCCCCTCCTCCAAAAAGGGCAAAAAGCAGGACAACAAAGCTTTGACTAAGAATACAGTTGAGACTTTTCAGTTCAACTGTGTTTACAGAGCTTATTATTCTGCTTTGAGTACATGGATAATAAGAGGTCAAAGATAAAAAGGAAGCTGTCAAACAATAAGGAATTTATGACAACACAAAACCTCAATACCTTTTTAGAACTGATATTGTTTGTATAAAGTAACCCTTTAACTTTTTCATACACAAACTTATACTTGAGAAATAAGATATTCTTCCTTTGTGTGGCTGTTTTATTCAAGTCTAGACGCTGACTCGTTGTTTATATACAAGGTAGGGATCAGCGAGCGAGAATGGTAAGTTCAATTGTGGCAAATTAGGTCGAGAATTTTCGCAAGATGATGGTGATGAGGTTATCCATTCAGTCATATCCGACTGTTGGTGATTCTATGGGTTAGCTCTCTCCATGCTGTTTCACAAGAAAGGTCCCCTTATTCGCCATGTGGTCATATTTTTGGTGAACAAATGTGGGCAAATGGGTGTGGTGGTAGTGGCTCTAAATTTTGGCAGCAAGTGCAGATTGGGCATCTGCTGGAGCAAATAATTTGCTCCCAGTATGCATTGCAAGGCCCAACAGCCAATCACAAGCGATCCTACGACAGGAAGAAATATACAGGGATTGAGGGAGGGGCTAGTCATTCCATTTTGAATTCTGTGTGCAGTAAGAGGTAGGGACAGAGTCAGGGATAGAATTGTGTTGTGACAGGGAGCAATTAGGAGCATTGTTAGGGCATTTTAAGCAGTTTACTGTATTTTGCAGGTCATATAGTTAGTGGCTTACTTGAAAAAAGGACGTCTGGAAATTTGGGCACCCAGAAAAGCTGATAGTAAAATATCAGTAAATATACCAATATTCTATTGTTAGTTCCCAAATGATGATAGTGAAATATTGGTAATAAATACCAATTTTTTACTACCCAGGCTAACCTTAACAACCACCACCACCCCCCTGGAACTTTAGCCTAAACAAACATACAGTCATTAAGTTACATTAGTTATGTTAATTAAAATAGATAGGTAATATAATCTTTTACCCACCCTGTTTTAAAATAACAGGCCAATGTTTGTGATTTCATGGGCAGTCATCTTTTTGGATAAAAGGACGTGACAGGGAGCATGAGACACAGTTCCAACTGCCCTGTGTCCTGATCACCCCCTCCCTGCTGTGTGCGCTACTCTTCAAATCTCAAATTCAAAATAAAAAAAATAAAAAAAATGTGCGCCAAACTTGCAGAACGAGAACAACAACATCAGAAATCCCATCAGGCTTTGCACAGCATCAGGGGAAAAATGCCTGAGCAGATTTATTTGATGGGGCGGAGCTTAGCTTCTGTGCAGCTAAGAATGAGGCTTGGGTAAGAAAAACAAAGTTCTGATGCTATGAAACTGTTAAAGGGGCACTACAGCGAAAAACTGTAAAATTTAAAATATGTGCAAACATATACAAATAAGTAGTACAATTTTTTTCCAGAGTAAAATGAGCCATAAATTACTTTTCTCCTATGTTGCTGTCACTTACAGTAGGCAATAGAAATCTGACAGAAGTGACAGATTTTGGACTAGTCCATCTCTTCATAGGGGATTTTCAGCAAGGCTTTTATTCTTTATAAAGATTAGAGATGGCCCGAACGATTCGCCGGTGAACGGTTCCCAGCGAACTTCCGTGGTTCGCGTTCGCAGAGAACCAGGAACTTTTGCGGAAGTTCGATTCGCCCCCATAGTGCATCATTAGGGTCAACTTTGACCCTCTACATCACAGTCAGCAGGCACATTGTAGCCAATTAGGCTCCACTCTCTCCTGGAGACACTTCCCCCTTATAAAAGGCAGGCAGCCCTGGGCTTTACACTCGCTCGTGTGCCTGCATTACTTAGTGAAGGGACAGCTGCTGTCAGGCTACACTCCCTCCTGGAGCCCCCCCCCCCTTATAAAAGGCAGGCAGAGTCAGGCTTTTCTGGCCACCTATAAATCTGGCTGCACATCTGGCTCACTATATACCTGGCTGCACATCTGGCTACCGATACATCTGGCTATACATCTGGCTAATTATACGTGGCTGCACATCTGGCTACCTATACATCTGGGTCTTATACTCACCATTGGCGTGCTGATCCCTCGTCGCGTACCTCTGATAGCTTCCCCAGTGTCTTCTTCCATGTCCCTTGGCGGATTTTGCTTCTCCCTCAGCGATCACATGTCCCCCGTTGATCGGCGTTGATGACACCAAGGTCATCGGCATTGATGACAACAGCGTCATCAACATCTTGCAGAAAACACTTTTTTTTAATTAAATTCAATACAATAACCTGTATTGAATTCAAATTACAAAAAAAAAAAAATAATTGCAAAAAAAAAAAGGTTGAAAATTATTGGAAATTAATTGAAACACTTTTTGCACAGAAATCCTGGGGAAATTGAACGCCAGGGTGGTTAAAGGAGATTGTGGCTGAAGAGATTCCCTGAAGGTTTTTGATGTTCGTTTATCATTAAAATCAAAGTGGCTCACTGCAAATTCACAAATTTTCACAGTAAAATTTATGAACGCTTTTACAAACACTAAATTGCGATGTTCAGCCATCTCTATTCAGAAGGGCACTGCCCACTATAGTTATGAGACATACTTCTTGCTTTTGGTTTTTTGATAGAAGGGTTGAAAGGTGGTTGGCTACGTTTTGTTATTTTCGCCACCACATTACTATTGCTTTTTGGATGAATCACTATGTAGCCGGTCTATCAGGATTCCCGATTCTTAGGCACTGGGTCACCGAAGAGTTCACAAATTATTCTTTGACTGTACTTTTACCTTTGTATTTCAAATACTCAAAATCTAGACTTTCTGAGCATGCATCACCTATACAATATCATTGGAACAACCAAGCAGCTCGGGGTGACCCAAAACTACTAGGAACATATAGGGGACTAAAAGAGACCGAAAAGCCCTCCTACTAAAAAGCCTCTGTGTAGTTTGCCTTCTTAAAACAGAAGGTATGTGTGGTCTTCCACAATGCATTACTGCTGAATATGCAAATGATCTCTTTATGCCCCTGAAGCCAGGCTTACATCCAAAACTGCTGGTGTATAGCCAGCCTATAGCTTCTAAAATGTACAGAGCCACATCAACCCAACTTGCAGACAGCCTGCTTTTGGTCCTCCTCAGTGCATGGCAGGGGTTTATATGGCTTTATGGAATAGGGGCTTGGGACAGAACATCAGAATACCCAAGCAGCTCTGGGTGACCCAAAAACTACTAGGAAAGTATAGGGGACTAAAACTACTAGGAAAGTATAGGGGACTAAAACTACTAGTGGACTAAAAAAGACCAAAAAGCCCTCCTACTAAAAAGAAACACTCAGTATAGTTTTCCTTCACAATATCATTGGGAATTATCAGAGTTAGGAGTTGGAGCTGTCTGCACAGTCCATATAGAGGCAAACAGACTCAACCAGTCATTATTTCATGCTAATGGGTAGAAAGACATAAGTCAAGATGCTTGCATGGCCACTATGGCTTTGACATGGAAATTATGTGTCTAAGAAACAATAAACAATTGAACAGTAGAAGGATACTGTGGCAATGTATGTTCATACATTTTGTATTTACTATAAAATTGCTTTCTGATTCATTGCATTGTTTACTAATACAAACTTCTGTATTTCCTGTTGTAATTAGTCTGCAAAGTGCAGTAAGCTATAGCTGGTCAAATCCATCTTTCACTGGCATTGTAAATACAACCAGGTCTCTGCGGCTGGTATAGATTACAAAGGAACTTTTACATGAACACAATAAACTCCAAAGCTCTTTATTGAATACACCTAATTAATAAATGACACATTCTGTATTTTTAGCATGAAGATCCTCCTGTCTGTGCATGAAATCTACTCACTGCTGGCACAGACGGTTTTCCAGCAGCTGCTTTCAATTTCCCACGATCGAAGCCGCATTATGCAATACCCCCAACACCTCCTGCAAGCCCCCTTCTTTTTCTTTTCCCCATGAGCAACAGTGATGTCATCATCAGTCGGCTCTGGGAACTTGTATTGTTTCACTAACAAATAGAGAAATCCCCACTCAAGCATTGAAAATGAGGGCAGACAAGCTGAAAAACACACAAGTGCAAAGGGGTTGAGGAGGCTTGAGTTGTCTGGTTAATTCACCGCTTATCTGGCAGAGAAGCCACAGGGCAGTGGAAATAATAGATAGAAGAATTTAGTTAGGCATGTGGATTAACTCATTTCAGATGGACAGACCACAATATCTTGGCAAGCAAATCCCCACAGTCTTTGCTGGAGCAAGAGACGGAGATATAATAAATGCTCCAAATGCATTCAGAGGTTCTCTTCTTGGGATTCTAAAATACTTATTAACAAAATAAGGATGGGCATTTATTTACTATGTACAAAAATTACAAATACAATATCAAGGAGATAGCTCAAGTTTATTTGAGACATTCTTAATATGTGCTCCTATGTATGTCTCAATAACTTTCTCTCAAATTTATTCCATGTTTTCAGACAATAAATGTCTTTACTTAATGGAAAACTATTGCAAAAATGTACTTTTCTCCTATGTTGCTATCACTTACAGTAGGTCGTAGAAATTTGACAGAATTGACAAGTTTTGGACTAGCCCATCACTTCTTGGGGGATTCTCAGCGTTTTCTTTACTTTCAGAAAACACTTTGTGAACAGCAGTTGCTCAGTCCTACTGCCAGAATAGTGTGCAAATAGGTAGCAGGGGTGGCCTGCATCTTTGTAAACATCCTTTACAGGAAGTGCTATTGTAAAGAATAAATGAAATAATGAGAATTTCCCATGAAGTGATAGACCAGTCAAAAACCTGTCAGTTCCGTCAGGTTTCTACTAACTACTGTAAATGACAGCAACATAGGAGAAAAGTAATTTATGGCGCATTTTAATCTGGAAAAAAAAAACATTCTTCTTATTTTAATGTGTGTACATGTATTTTAAATTTTACAATTTTCACAATAGTGGTCCTTTAATAAATATTTTGAGTATGGTCATTTATGAGAGGCAAAAGATTTTTATTTTCCTACATTTTTTTTTTATTTTCTATAATAATCCTTATTTTTTCTGTTTATAACACTTTCTCTAACCCTAAGGGCTGGAACCCACAAGGGTGATTTTTTGAGCGTTTAGGGAGCATTTGAAAACGCTAGCGTTTTGTAAAAATGCTCAGCTAATGTAAATGGATGAGGCAACTTCCACTGGAGCATTTGCGATTCCGAAAATCGCAATTGCAGGACATGCAGCATTTTGGGAGCATTAGCGCTTCAATGTTAAGTATGTAATCGCTGGCGTAATCGCTCATCAAAACCTGCACTGAGCGATTTTGCAAGCGTTTTGAAGTTACTGCACAATGTAACAAAATTAAAATTAATTGAAAGGACCAATCAGACTTTAAAATGCTAATTGCTAATCGCTACACAACCGCTGGCAAATTGATACACTTTTTAAAACCGTTACCTGAAACACTCAAGAAATCGCTTACAAACTGCTAATACAAAACGCTAGCGATTGTGATTAGCGATAGCGTTTTGTAGTTGGTTCCAGGCCTACACACAATTACTCAATTATTCAATGACCTAGTTTGTGAGCTTTGTAGTCTTTGGCATCAATAATTTGCATTGAAATGAAACAAATCTGATGGCTGTGGCTCCACCCCCTTTTTTGAATTTGAACCCCAGTCACCCAATGACCAACTGTACCAGGTTTGAGGCTTGTGCCATAACCAGTTCGAAAATGGTAGCAATTAAATAATCCCCTTGAAAATCAATATGTGAAATTTGAATTGGCCCTTGTAGGTTCTACCCACTTTTCTGACTATTAAGTAGTTCAGGGCCACAGGTTTACACCCCCCTAGTGACCAGGCTATTTTTTACAATTCTGTGCTCTTCAGCTTTAATAGCTCGCTGCAGAGCCATATACAGTGGGATGCAAAAGTTTGGGCAACCTTGTTAATTGTCATGATTTTCCTGTATAAAACTTTGGTTGTTACGATAAAAAATGTCGGTTAAATATATCATGTAGGAGACACACACAGTAATATTTGAGAAGTGAAAGTGTGCAATAATCGTTTAAACAAAATTAGGCAGGTGCATGAATTTGGGCACCACAAAAAAGAAATGAAATCAATTTTTTAGTAGATCCTCCTTTTGCAGAAATTACAGCCTCTAAACGCTTCCTGTAGGTTCCAATGAGAGTCTGGATTCTGGATGAAGGTATTTTGGACCATTCCTCTTTACAAAACATCTCTAATTCATTTAGGTTTGATGGCTTCCGAGCTTGGACAGCTCTCTTTAACTCACACCATAGATTTTCAATTTTATTCAGGTCTGAGGACTGAGATGGCCATTCCAAAATGTTGTACTTGTTCCTCTGCATGAATGCCTTAGTGGATTTTGAGCAGTGTTTAGGGTCATTGTCTTGTTGAAAGATTCAGCCCCGGCGCAGCTTCAGCTTTGTCACTGATTCCTGGACATTGGTCTCCAGAATCCGCTGATACTGAGTGGAATCCATGTGTCCCTCAACTTTGACAAGATTCCAAGTCCCTGCACTGGCTACACAGCCCCACAGCATGATGGAACCACCACAATATTTTACTGTAGGTAGCAGGTGTTTTTCATGGAATGCTGTGTTGTTTTTCTTCCATGCATAACACCCCTTGTTATGCCCCAATAACTCAATTTTAGTTTCATCAGTCCACAGAACTTTATTCCAAAATGAAGCTGGCTTGGCCAAATGTGCTTTAGCATACCTCAAGTGACCCTGTTTGTGCTGTGGGCGGAGAAAAGGCTTCCTCTGTATACAGCATCTCCTTGTGTAAAGTGCCCTGAATGGTTGAAGGATGCACAGTGACTCCATCTGCAGCAAGATGATGTTTTAGGTCTTTGGTGCTGGTCTGTGGGTTGACTTTGACTGTTCTCACCATTCGTTGCTTCTGTCTATCCGAGATGTTTCATGGTCTGCCACTTTGAGCCTTAACTTAAACTGAGCCTGTGGTCTTCCATTTCCTCAATATGTTCCTAACTGTGGAAACAGGCAGCTGAAATCTCCGAGGCAGCTTTCTGTATCCTTCCCCTAAACCATGATGGTGAACAATCTTTGTCTTCAGGTCATTTGAGAGTTGTTTTGAGACCCCCATGTTGTTACTCTTCAGAGAAAATTAAAAGAGGAGGTAAACTTACCATTGACTGCCTTAAATGCTCTTTCTCATAATTGAATTCACCTGTGTATGTAGGTCAGGGGTTACTGAGCTTACCAAGCCAATTTGAGTTCCAATAATTAGTTCTAAAGGTTTTGGAATCAATAAAATCAACAGTGCCCAAATGTATGCACCTGCCTAATTTTATTTAAACAATTATTGCACACTTTCTGTAAATCCAATAAACTTAATTTCACTTCTCAAATCTCACTGTGTGTGTCCCCTATATTGTCTCCTATATGATATATTTAACTGACTTTTTTTATCGTAACAACCATCGATTTATAAGGAAAATCATGATGATTAACAAGGTTGCCCAAACTTTCGCATCCCACTGTAGCTTAGCACACTTAGCATGTAAATGACCCTCTCCCCTTTTCTGCCCACCAACAGAGATTTCTGTTGGTGGGCTCTGAGGGCTTTTTTTATTATTTATTAATGTAATACAATGTGCATCTGTCACACACAGACAGGTAGCGGACAGGCACAGTGACACTGTGTGCGCTCAACTCATGTAGGTAGGTGGATGCAATGTGAACAACAGGTAGGTAGGAATATGCAGTAATGGGTATTACAATGTGCACCTGTCACACACAGACAGGTAGCGGACAGGCACAGTGACACTACGTGCGCACAACTCATGTAATTAGGTGGGTGCACTGTGAACAACAGGTAGGTAGGTAGGTATATGGAGTAATGGGTATTACAATGTGCACCTGTCACACACAGACAGGTAGATGACAGGCACAGTGACACTGCGTGCGCTCAACTCACGTAGGTAGGTGGGTGCACTGTGAACAACAGGTAGGTAGGTATATGCAGTAATGGGTATTACAATGTGCACCTGTCACACACACAGATAGTCACTGAATGTGCTGGGCCTGGCAGTAGCACACACACACACAGTATGAATTATCAAGGCTGTCTATGCAACACAAGTGTCAGTGGGACACACAGAAGAAGAAAAAAAATAGATCACAAGAACAAGATTAGCTCTCAAAAGAGCTGTTGTGGGGTGCTATTTTAGCAATAAGAATCAGCAAGGAGCAAGCTAACAAGCCTACAAGAGCCTAACTTATCTTTCCCTATGAGAGTCTGCAGCAGCAGCAGCAGCAGCTGTCCCCTCTCTATTTACTGCAGGCACACGAGTGAGTAAAATGGCCGGCGATGCCTGCCTTTTATTAGGGGGGAGTGGCTCCAGGAGGGAGTGTAGCCTTATTGGCTACAATGTGCCTGCTGACTGTGATGTAGAGGGTCAAAGTTGACCCTAATGGTGCATTATGGGGGCGAACCGAATTTCCGCAAAAGTTTGCGGTTCTCCGCGATTGCGAACCCACGGAAGTTTGCCGGGAACCATTCGCCGGCTAACCGATCTGGCCATCTCTAGTCTCTCAACATACTACACACGTCTGATTTTTACTATAAACACAATTATGACCCAGTTTTGAGACAATATTAAAAAGTAACTTTTAATTCACAATGGTAAAAAATAAGAAGTTTATTTTGTGTTTATTTTTCCTTTTATTTTGTTTTACAAATACCTGGTTGGGCAGAAAAAATTGCGTATCTCCCCCATAGAGACCCTATATATAGCTAGGTCACCTGGGGTTTCTGCCCTTTACCAGATAAAAAAATGCTGATAAGATTCTACATAAATAAGAAAACCCTCCACCTAAACCAACATGTTTCGGCTCATAAGACTAGAGCCGTCGTCAGGGCATGAATAAGTAAAGTGCTAGGGTGCCAAGTGCATTATAGAAGAATCATATAGCCAGTTACAAACACATAAATAAGGAAAACAACAAACGAGAGATGTACTCTCAGGCTAAGTCAGCCATCAAATGAATGAATGAATCTCTAGTCTCTACTGTTAATCTCCAGCTACCAATTACTATTCCCTTAAGACCCCATCCCTCCAGCAACATTGCTGGGCTGAGGCTATACAGATACCTAGTTAGCCTGTAGGTTAATGGCTTGTTCTGTTGCAATGCAGGGGGGCAGAAGGCCGTTGAAGTGACAAAGATGTGACACCATGCAGAGGGCGGGGTGAGCAGGGAGAAAGCTATTGGTCGTTGCTCGACCTAACTGATCCACCTGGTAGTCGATGGCTGCTGTACACACACCAGATTATCGGTCATTATCGGCTTCCTCAACTGATTTTGATCTAGGGTGTGTACAGGCCTTTACACGATCCAACCTTCTTTGGTAACAAGAAAAAAAGAAGATTGGTTCCTCCAAGAAGACTTCTAAAGATGCTCTCCAGTGAAACACTTAATATTTGAGACCCATAACATTCTTTCTAAGAAAAGGGTAAATTGATATCATACATACTTAAAGAGAACCTAAACTAAGGATATACATTTTTGCTTTTCAAAACAATACCAGTTGCCTGACTCTCCTGCTGATCCTATGTCTTTAATACTTTTAGCCACAGCCCCCTCAACAAGCATGCAGATCAGGTGCTCTGACTGAAATCAGACTGGATTAGCTGCATGCTTGTTGCAGGTGTGGGATTCAGCCACTGCCGCAAACAAAGAGATCAGTAGGACTGACAAGCAACTGGAATTGTTTAAAAGGAAACATCCTTATCCCTCTCAGTTAAGGTTCCCTTTAAAAAGGAGCTCCAGTGAAAATAATGTAGTAAAAAAGTGCTTCATTTTTACAATAATTATGAGTAAATGATTTAGTCAGTGTTTGCTCATTGTAAAATCTTTACTTTCCCAGATTTACATTCTGACATTTATCACATGGTGACATTTTTACTGCTGGCAGGTGATGTCAGTGGAAGGAGATGCTGCTTGCTTTTTTGGCAGTTGGAAAAAGCTGATATTTCCCACAATGCAGCAAGGCTTCCACGATGTGATGTCAGGACCTCAGTGCTGTGAGGCGCTGACATCACACTGTGGGAGGGGCTTCACCACAAAATCAGCCATACAGAGCAGAGATTTCTCATGGGAAAGGGGGTATCAGCTACTGTTTGGGATGAAGTTCAATAATTGGTCACGGTTTCTCTTTAAGCTTAACTGATGAGAGCGATACCATAGACTTTATATTTACAAAAAAAAATGATCTTCAAAAATATAATGCACATTTCTAAAACCTCATCGGATATAGAAAATGTATGTTTTATTTAGCACAAAATAAAAACGTGTTAATGATGCATTCCACTTGCATAAGAAAGTAGTGTTTCAAACTATAATTAACTTGTCACATTACTACATGTAATGAAACTTCATCCATTCACTTCAAGGAACGCCTCCGATAAACACAGTTATTCTAATGAGAAGATGCAGAAGCCTCAATTTGTTTTATAAAATTAACATGTGAATAAAATTGGGGGACAACTGCGCGTAACGCTGCCAAATTGGGATTGTTTGCAGAAAGTATTTTTTTCACATTGCTGTAAATGATGCATTGACTGAAATCCTATGATGGCAGACATAACCCATCAGCCCAGCTGATCTGAGCTAGTGTTGGGGTCCTCTGGAGCCCTCCCTGGTTTGCTGGTGAAAAGCGGCAATCTATTTTTCATTGTGGGCCCTCTGACAAGCCAAGACAAATACAGTGGGTTGCAAAAGTTTTCGGCCCCATTGAAGTCTTCCACATTTTGTCACATTACTGCCACAAACATGCATCAATTTTATTGGAATTCCGTGTGAAAGACCGATACAAAGTGGTGTACATGTGAGAAGTGGATCGAAAATAATACATGATTCCAAACATTTTTTACAAATAAATAACTGCAAAGTGGGGTGTGCGTAATTATTCGGCCCCCTGAGACAATACTTTGTAGAACCACCTTTTGATGCAATTACAGCTGCCAGTCTTTTAGGGTATGTCTCTACCAGCTTTGCACATCTAAAGACTGAAATCCTTGCCCATTCTTCTTTGCAAAACCGCTCCAGCTCAGTCAGATTAGATGGATAGCGTTTGTGAACAGCAGTTTTCAGATCTTGCCAGAGATTCTCGATTGGATTTAGATCTGGACTTTGACTGGGCCTTTCTAACACAGAGATATGTTTTGTTTTAAACCATTCCATTGTTGTCCTGGCTTTATGTTTAGGGTCATTGTCCTGCTGGAAGGTGAACCTCCGCCCCAGTCTCAAATCTTTTGCAGTCTCCAAGAGGTTTTCTTCCAAGTTTGCCCTGTATTTGGCTCCATCCACCTTCCCATCAACTCTGACCAGCTTCCCTGTCCCTGCTGAAGAGATGCACCACCCAAGCATGATGCTGCCACCACCATATTTGACAGTGGGGATGGTGTGTTCAGAGTGATGTGCAGTGTTAGTTTTCCGCCACACATAGCGTTTTGCAGAGCACCTTCTTCCACATGGTTGCTGTGTCCCCCACATGGCTTGTGGCAAACTGCAAACGGGACTTCTTATGCTTTCTGTTAACAATGCCTTTCTTCTTGCCACTCTTCCATAAAGGCCAACTTTGTACAGTGCATGACTAATAGTTGTCCTATGGACAGAGTCTCCCACCTGAGCTGTAGATCTCTGCAGCTGGTCCAGAGTCACCATGGGCCTCTTGACTGCATTTCTGATCAGCGCTCTCCTTGTTCGGCCTGTGAGTTTAGGTGGACAGCCTTGTCTTGGTAGGTTTACAGTTGTGCCATACTCCTTCCATTTCTGAATGATCGCTTGAACAATGCTCCGTGGGATGTTCAAGGCTTTGGAAATCTTTTTGCAGCCTAAGCCTGCTTTAAATTTCTCAATAACTTGATCCCTGACCTGTCTTGTGTGTTCTTTGGACTTCACGGTGTTGTTGCTCCCAATATTCTCTTAGACAACCTCTGAGGCCCTCACAGAGCAGCTGTATTTGTACTGACATTAGATTACACACAGGTGCACTCTATTTAGTCATTAGCACTCATCAGGCAATGTATATAGGCAACTGATTGCACTCAGATCAAAGGGGGCCGAATAATTATGCACACACCACTTTGCAGTTATTTATTTGTAAAAAAAGTGTTTGGAATCATGCATGATTTTCGTTCCACTTCTCATGTGTGCACCACTTTGTGTTGGTCTTTCATGTGGAATTCCAATAAAATTGATTCCTGTTTGTGGCAGTAATGTGACAAAATGTAGAAAACTTCAAGGGGGCCGAATACTTTTGCAACCCACTGTAACATTTATATTGCGCTTTTCTCCTGGCGGACTCAAAGCACTAGAGCTGCAGCCACTAGGACACACTCTGTAGGCAGTGGCAGTGTTAGGGAGACTTGCATATGGTCTCCTACTGAATGGGTGCTGGCTTACTGAACAGGCAGATTCGAACCCTGGTTAGGATAGAGATGGCCTGAAAGGTTCGCTGGCGTACAGTTCCCGGCGAACATCAGCTGTTCGCGTCCACGGCGGGTATCGAACAGATAGGGCGGATCGATCCGCCCCCTATACCTCATCATTGGGCTAAACTTTGACCCCCTACATCACAGCCAGCAGCCACATGGCAGCCAATCAGGTTGCACTCACCAGCGGACTCCTGCCCCCCCCCCCCCCCTTATAAAAACACAGCAGCGCTGGCCATGTTCTCAGTCTGGTGCTGCTGCTGTAGTGAGTACAAGGGAAAGACATTGCTGCAGGTTTTGACCTGCTAAATGTAATTTCATCCTTTGGTCAGTGGAGAATATTTTGCATTGTAGGTGAGTAAGCCACCCATCATGTTAAAGGAGCTTAGGAAATGGAAGGAGTGGGAGCAGGCTTGATAGGAAAGAGTCAGTATTTCCATTTAACATGAACAGGCTGTGACATCTAGTTTTCAATTATGGCAACTTCTAATTATGACTTTTCCACTATATCCTACTATATCTTCAGTTCTGTGACAGGCGTTGTTCCAAGGAAAGGGCTCAACAGCCATCAATATAATCTCCATCTAAATCCTAACTATATACATCTTGTCTAGTGGCTCTCCACCCTTCCCTATACAGTTCTTGGGTGTTTAGTGGTAATCCCTCTGCTATACAGTTTGTGTCTAGCGGCCCTCTCACTCCCCTATACTGTTCACTGGTGTTTAGTGCCCCCCTTCCCTCCCTATACAGTTCCCTGGTATCTACTAGTGTTCCCCCTTTCACCCCTAAAGAGTTCACTGGTATTTAGTTGCCCCGCCTCGCACCCCTAAACACTTCTCTGGTGTCTAAGTGCCCCCCTCCCCCATATGGCTTCGTTGGTGATCTAGGGCTTCTCCCCCAATATATCTTCACTGGTGGTCTAGCGAGTGGGCTAAATATAATGCAAAGTGGGGAACCACTTGCGGGCCAGATTTTGACATATATGCTCTAGGAAATGATGGTCATCATAATCCATATACTAAGAGCAATTGAGGCTTGAGATGAAATATTGGATGTGAATAAAAACTGATATTCTGATGGTGCAATTTTTAGACGATTGGATAAGATCATTCTAATCAAATGAAAACATTGTGTAAGGCCTGACAGGTTATGTCCCCAATCAGTCTCTATGCCCCAATCTATTATCATGGCTCTGACCCCGGCTCACGGTTTTCACCTATAGACAAGCCCCCACGTGAACAGGACACATAATTTGTCTCCTGACTACGGCTACCCCCAGGTCTTAATGTGCAAGGCATACAGACTGAAGTAGAGAAGATAATAACCCACCAGAACCCCACTGAGGCAAGTAACACAGTTCAATAGTTCATAAGTATCATACATGGCTATTACCTTGATTCAGGAGGATGAGGCTCTCAGGGTTGATTGCCAGTAATGACAGATGTATCAGGAACAGGCAGTGAATGATCCAGGCAAAATATGAGAGAGTTCATGCAAGGTGCACATGCTAGTTTATTCAAGCAACAAGCAAGGATTAGTTCAAGTATAACTAGAGTGCCAAGTAACAAGCAATGATCGATCCAGGTAGCATGCAAGAGTATCCCGTTAACAGGCAGAGATCGGTCCAGGCGGCAGACAAGAGTGTCCAGTAAACAAGCAGAGGTCGGGCCAGGTGGCAGGCAAGAGTATTCAATAACAGGTAGAGGTCGGTCCAGGCAGCACACAAGAGTACCCAGGAATCAAAGCAAGGGTTAACAAGAGCAGACAAGAATGGTCAAACACAAGTCAAGGTTGAGATCCAGTAATTCAACAATGTGAGAGCGCACCCAACAACTAGCCACAGCTATGCTTATCACACAGCTAGCCAATCACTGCTGATCGCTGTGATAGGCAGATGGGGGGAGGGAGGGAGGGGTATTAAAATAATAAAAAAAAAAATAATAGTGAAATGTAATTAAAAAAAATAAAACAAATATTTATTAAAAAATAAATAAACACACCTGGGGGCGATTAAAAAATAAATAAACACACCTGGGGGCGATCTGACCCCACCAGCAGAAAGCTCTGTTGGTGGGGAGAAAAGGGGGGGGGGATCACTTGTGTGCTGAGTTGTGCGGCTCTGCAGGCCCTGAGGCCTTAAAGAGACTCTGAAGGGACTCTAAATTTACTTTTTTAACAGGCAGTCATGTTAATCAGTATAACCCCTGCTAAAACGCAGTTATCCGGCGGCAAAACGAGGAGTCAATCCCCCTGATCGCCGCCTCTCCCCACCCCTCTCAATCTGCCTTCACAGACAGGGGCGGGGAGAGGCAGAGATCCATGCGGCGATTGACACGCATGGAGGCAGAGCTGCAACTCATAGCTCTGCCTCCATGAGCAGCAAAATCCATGACCAAGAAAGTCGTGGATTTTGCAGGGGGATTTGGGGGGTAAAGACCCCTTGTTTTGCCGCGGGATAGTGGCGTTTTACCAGGGGTTATACTGATTTACATGACTGCCTGTTAAAAAGGTACATTTAGACTCACTTCAGAGTCTCTTTAAAGCTGCAGTGGCCCATTTACAGAAAAATAGCCTGGTCTTTAGGGCGGTTTAACACAAGTGGTTAAATATAACTTTTATCCAATCGGTGGCCGGCCACAATCCGCTTGCCCAGTCACACAGCGGTATACCTACCTAGGTGTCAGCTGTAATGTCAGCTGACACCGCGCTGTCAGCTGACCAGAGTCAGCTGACTATTGTTTACATCTGCGGAGGGCGTTCTGGGAACGCGCCCTCCGCTTATCAGAATGTGTGTCCTGTGTCTCAGCAGCAGCGTCATCAGCGGGGAACAAGCGCCGAGACCTGAAAGCGACAGATTCCACCCGGGTCTCGGTGGAAACACCATAAGCAACAGGCAGGTTCCTTATACATTGTATTTATTTGATCTACAGCTTTAACAAAACAATTTTTAGACAACCCTATCTTAAATCAGATTGATAATTATTCATATTTCATGAAAACAGAGATTGCTGGTGGGCCTAATGGCAATGACAATCGCATTATTGATTGTTTCCTTAAACAACTGGACAATTATGATGGTAGGGTGTTTTTTTTCATTCATGCAATTGCAGCTGGTTTTGATATCGGGAATAGTTTGGATTCTTCAGTGGACACCTTACAGAGTACCTAAATTATAAATTAGTTTGCTTTAAGCCTAATAAGTTCCCAAGATATATAAAATCACACATGATAAAGTGTGATTTTCTCACCCCCAGGGTCCATATTCCACATATGGTTTTGAAATCCCCGCCCCCAGTATGAATTTGGGCCCTGGGCCTTTTTTTTTCTTACCAAACCATAGGTGCAAAGGATGCTGATGTAATAACTCCAACCCCTATGTCCCTGTGATCTAATCTAGGCAGACAGAGAGACATCGTAAATAATAATTGTAGCGGACAGACATGATAAGATAGGCTGCAGCGGTTTTCCTGTGTCTTCATACTCCTACAAACTGGGAAAAGAGAAGTAATTAGATCCAGGCAGGCAGACAGCAGGGGACTGGGAGGGAGAGGCAGGAGAGTTAACCAGGCTGAAGAGGTGGGCACAATGCTTTCAGCTTCATGAGGAATAAGGAAATGTTACTTACAGATATGAATGTGAGTCTGTTCTATCCAATATGATGTACCAGATGTAAACTTTAATAATAATAATAATAATATGTTCATCTAACTGTACACAGTGCCTAGACTACATATATGTATTGCCATTCAGACCTTTTTTTTGGTTGGAGGTGGTCTTTAAAGGGGAGCTGAAGAGAGAGGTATATGGAGGCTGCCATGTTTATTTCCTTTTAAGCAATACCAGTTGCCTGGCAGCCCTGCTGATCCTCTTCCTCTAATACTATTAGCCATAGCCCCTGAACAAGCATGCAGCATATCAGGTGTTTCAGACTTTAAAGTCAGATCTGACAAGACTAGCTGCATGCTTGTTTCTGGTGTTATTCAGATACTACTGCAGAGAAATAGACCAGCAGGGCTGCCAGGCAACTGGTATTGATTAAAAGGAAATAAATATGGCAGCCTCCGTATACCTCTTACTTCAGTTCCCCTTTAACACCTGAAACCTGTGATGTAGTAAAGCAATGCTTTCCTACAGGTCAATGAGGAGCTTTTCATATAGAAGTGTTAAAGATGCTGAGAGCTGTTAACCATACTATCTACAAAAAAAACACATATATAATATAAATATAAATATAATATAGATAAATACTTGCTCTACTTATATAACATATGTATTGCACTGTACATGTTTATTTTAGTGATTTTTCTGTGGTAAAAAAGAGAAAAGCCTCCTTAGGATTTTTTATTTTCCATCTTGACTGTGTCTATCTTGAACCCAATCCTGATGTAATTTCCTCCCTTACTCTATCTGTGTATGAATTGCCCATCCTCCCAGTCTTCAGACCAGTGGCGTACCTAGGGCATTTGGCACCCGCTGCTGGGTATTAAAAGACACCCCCTCCCCTTAAAAAAATGGGCGTGGCCACAACCGGCAAAAAAATTGGGCGTGGTCATGACCGGATGAGGGCGGAGCTAACTGTAATTTAAAGTATTAGCTAGTATAGTTGCCCCCAGTATAGCTAGTATAGTTGCCCCCAGTATAGCTAGTACAGTTGCCCCCAGTATAGCTGCCCCAGTGAAGCTAGTATAGTTGCCCCCAGTATAGCTAGTATAGTTGCCCCCAGTATAGATAGTATAGTTGCCCCCAGTATAGATAGTATAGTTGCCCCCAGAGCTGCCCCAGTATAGATAGTATAGTTGCCCCCAGTATAGCTAGTTTAGTTGCCCCCAGTATAGCTAGTATAGTTGCCCCCAGTATAGTTGCCCCAGTATAGCTAGTATAGCTGCCCCCAGTATAGATAGTATAGTTACCCCCAGAGCTGCGGCAGTATAGCTAGTATAGTTGCCCCAGTATAGCTAGTATAGTTGCCCGCAGTATAGTTGCCCCCAGTATAGTTAGTATAGTTGCCCCCAGTATAGCTAGTTTAGTTGTCCCCAGTATAGCTAGTTTAGTTGCCCCCAGTATAGCTGTTCCAGGAGGGGGTAAGCAGCGCTAGAAGGAGGGGCAATGGGGGCAGCGGCAGGGAGGGGGGAAGGATCCCCCCCTCCTTCACCTGGGTCCCCTCCTTCCGCCTCTCTTCCCCTCCAAATGACAGCGGGGGCAGCGGGCAACTTAGAGTAAGGGCGGGCGGGCAGAGACTACTCACTTTACGTCTGCGTTCCAGCAGCTGGAGCGCTCCGTCGCCGTCACGTGCCTCTGCGCCTCCAATGCGTGTCACAGCATTGGAGGCGCAGAAGAGGCACGTGACGGCGACCCAGCGTTCCAGCTGCTGGAACGCAGAAGTAAAGTGAGTAGTCTCTGCCCGCCCGCTCGCCCTTACTCTAAGTTGCCCGCTGCCCCCGCTGTCATTTGGAGGGGAAGAGAGGCGGAAGGAGGGGACCCAGGTGAGGGAGGGGGGGATCTTTCCCCCCTCCCCACCGCTATCCCTGTCACCCCTCCTTCCAGCGCTGCTCTTCCCCTCCTGCACTGTCTGCGGCTGCAACAATGGGGGGTCCTGATGACACCCCCCTGGCTGGCTGTCACCTGGTGCTCCACGCCCCCCTGCGCCCTATTGTAGGAACGCCACTGCTTCAGACACTTCCACCCAGCTCTGCAGTAAAAAGTACATTGTCATAAATGATCATTGTGTGACTCTGCATAGCTAGTTTATTTGTATGGATCGGGTTTCAAAAGCTGCTTTTCTCAGCTTCTCAGCATGAGAAATGTTGGCCAATCAGAGAGGAACCGAGTTGCGGGAGGGGAAAAAGTGAGGGAAAGAGGCTTCAGCCAATCAGGCTGCATTAGTTATGTCTGAGGGGAATAACTATTAGAAGGGGAGGAAAGTAAAGAAGAAAAAAAAAACAGTATGCCCTGCATTTTCTTTTGTTCGGCAGATGTACCAAGTAAGAGCTAGGGAAACTGGGGAAAGATGTTTTATGGAGAAGAAAAGTAAGAGTGAATTTTAATTTTTGGATTGCTGGTTGGCATCCTTACTACTTGTTTACCAGATAAAAATAAAGAATAGATTTTTTTATTGTATGCCTGACAGTTACTCTTTAATATTGAATGTACTATGGCTGTATGAGAGATTGGTCCTGATACACTAACCAGCGTTAATATTGATGTGCGGACTGTGGAGACGGTGCACGGAAATATTACCGGCACTACCACTAGCAGTATACTGTGAATTACGCTATTAGTGCGGTATGTGGTACTTGAATATTGTGAGCGTACCACCGGTTGCGCTAATAGCGTAATTCATGGTATGCTGCTGGCAGTAGTACAGGTAAGTACCGGTCTCCACATGCTAATATTACCGCTGATTAGTGCATTAGGCCTATTATCACTGAAATATAGCTACAGCTTCAGGTCACACCCATTATTTACAGGAAAAAGCAAACAAGCCATTGTCTGCTAGCAACATCTACATTTAAAGATAAACCATGACCAAGAATTGAACTTCATCCCAGTCAGTAGCTGATACCCCCTTTCCCAGTAGAAATCTTTTCCTTTTCTTAAACGGATCATCAGGGGGCTCTGTATCGCTGATATTGTGGTGAAACTCCTCCCACAGTGTGATGTCAGGACCAAGGTCCTGACAGTTTCCTGTCTGTAAACCTCATTGCATTTTGGGAAATAACAGCTGGTTACAGCTGGGTCCAACTGCTGAAAAAGACAGCAGCATCTCCTTCCATTGACATCACCTGCCAGCAGTAAAAATGTCATCATGTGGTAAATGTCATAATGTAAATCAGGGTGAGGAAAGATTTTACAATGGACAAACACTGACTAAGTTATATATACATAATTATTGTAAAAATGAAGCACTTTTTTATTACATTATGTTCACTGGAGTTCCTCTTTAAATATTATCTTTAATTTACCACATTTACTGAATTTAATGTGGTTTGCCTTCAAAAAAGTCACCAAATGTGCGATGTTCTAGGGTAAGTACCGTAATAACATAGTGGCTTGTTTACATAACGTTAAATATTGTCTTTTTGACTTACTTTTTACTAGCGTTGCTGTGTTAAGTGCATTGGGAACCTTTAAAGGCGACAGGCAGAGTTTTTCCATGTGGTTCCAGCTATGTCATTTTATTCAGTAGGAGTCAACCTTATGACACGTTCTGTAAAAACTGTCAGTGCTTAATGTACACATTCAGATGCGTCCAAATTATACAGTACGACAAAATGCAGCCCGCTAAAAACCCCTAAAAAGTGTTTGCACGGTTTGAATAGACATACATATTTTTATTAACTGTTAGCTGGTTTTACTTTGGATGCCATATTATCTTTGACTGCAAAAGAAATAAAGGTAGAAACTGCCTCTTATTCATAGGATGAAAAAGAAATGTAATAACACTGAAAAGGGTGATTGATGTAATTATTACTTAAAAACTGCACATTTTGTTGTAAGTGGTCACTACTCAACTTCTTTCTTGTATGAAACAAAAGTTATCCTGAACATTCTTGATTATACTGTTAGAAAGAATACTTTTTTTTTCTCCTCCTTTATGCTTTTGCATAATGTAATTAGTTTGAAAGACATTTTTTTAGCTAGTCCTGCTTATCCACACTTTGTCAGTTATGAAGTGATGAAAAAATGTTTCCTCTAGTTAAAGCCCACCCATTCGATTGTCTTTCTTGATATTTCTCTTGCCATTCAAGAGGCCAGTCCAATCCTGCTCCAACTAGTTTGAGCGCTGACAAGTGGAACAACCCGGAATTCTCTAATGGGCCATCTTACAACTACAAATAAAACCATGTTTTTCCTTTACCAATAAAACACAGAGACTTCTGTTGCCATAAATTTCTCTAGAGAAAAATAACAGAAATCTTAAACAGGAAAATATGTGTAAGTGTGTGTGTGTGGTGTGGTGTGTGTGTGTGTGTGTATGTGTGTGTATAGTGTGTGTGTGTATAGTGTGTGTGTGTGTGTGTGTATAGTGTGTGTGTGTGTGTGTGTGTGTGTGTGTGTGTGTGTGTGTGTGTGTATATAGTGTGTGTGTGTGTATAGTGTGTGTGTGTGTGTAGTGTGTGTGTGTGTATAGTGTGTGTGCGTGGGTGTGTGTGTGTGTGTGTGTGTGTGTGTGTGTGTGTGTGTGTGGGTGTGGGTGTGTGTGTGGGTGTGTGTGTGTGTGTCAGTTACTGTCATTAACAGTGGCTGGCCAGCTATATAGTCTGACAGCTAGAGTTCTAAAGTTGAGTTGATATTCTTGTGATCAGTGAATGTGCAGGGAATTTTTTAATCTAATCAGGAGTTCTGCTCTCTACAATTACTGAAGCTTGTATGCCCCGGAATCATCAGAAAACAGCAGATGCAGCAGAGCATGCTGTGACTACCTCACCTTACACTTGGAAGTAAGGAGATGGAAAGAACTCTGGAATGCAGAATGTGTGTGCAGAGCAAAGCCAGGCAGCTGTGGACCAGGAAAGATTATTAACTTTTTCAGCCCAAGGCCATGGCCTCTGTGGCCTTCCCAAGAATCCGTCCCAAAATGAAATTCTATGTACGCGAAATTAGGACATTCCGATCATCACTAGTTTTCCCTAGAATGGTGACGCCTGTAGAAATCCCTGCATAGTTCATCCTTCCTGTGTCACTGGATCCCATAGTATGATGGTGGAACTTTCTATATAGAGACAAGGTACAGCTTTTCTAAGATGGGTAGAACAGTTTTTAAGTAGCAGCAGAGAGTTAGATGCGAGAGGAAGAAGACCCGTATAACATACTGTATCTACCCTAAGGCCTGGCTCTTCTGTCTGTCATCCACATACTAGAGTTTGGCCATGAGAGCCCAATTTCGGGTAGACATCTTTGGATATTGAAAAAAAAGTGATTTTCATAGAATGTTTGCTCAGCATCAGTCCACTGAGTTCAGTGTAAGAAATGTGCCCTTTTCTTTATAGATTTATTCCATCCTTTCACAGCCCAACAGACAATCTAGCATGCCTTTGCATTAGGCTTTATTTCACTCACATCAAGGGAAAATATGTATAAAATGTAGAGCTTCATGTTATTCTCTGCATCAACAGTGTTAGCTTTCACCACAAGTAGTGTTCTAATAAGAAGAATATTTGTCCCTAGATGATTATTCATATTCTGCTTATATGTCATCATCGTGTCTTTCTCTGTAAATTATTGCTAGTTTCTTCTCTGTTATCTGATGTACAGGATAGATCGGGCAGCACGCACACTGATGTGGTGATATTAATGGGCTTATTCCACTGGTAACACATGTCAATAAAAAATACTGGTGATAACTCTTGTAGTCTTCAATGACTCACAGCAGAGTTGCACTGGGATGATTCACATGCTAGCTTTACATCTCCCTTCTGAGGCTTCATTATACACTTTTGTGTTTTGAAAATGGGCATTTTTGTTACAATGTGTATTCTGATGGGCATCTGAATATAGCACATTTTGATGTGCTTTTAACATGTAACGGTATTTGCATTTTATAACTATTTTTATGAGCTTAAAGCAAACCTGAACTGCAACTAAACTCATGACGTAATTAATTGTATGTGTAGTAATGATAGCAAAACATCCCTTTCTGCAGTCTTGTATTCCTATTTTAATTTTAAGGTGTTCAATTTTAAAGGGGTTCTGTAGTGGTTTTTAAAATCAAAAAGTGTCATTTACCTGGGACTTCTAAGGGCTCCCTGCAGATATCCTGTACCACGCCGTCGCTGAAGAATCCCCCGTTCCCCGCCGCGGGTCACCGTCCAGTTATTTGTCTAACTAGACGAATGTCACTGCGGGTGCACGGCCTCACTCCCGCTTCGTACTGCACCTGCGCAGTAAGCTCCCGGAGACACAAGCAGCCACAGTGACATGAGTCTAGTTCAGTGATCTGCAAACTTGGCTCTCCAGCTGTTAAGGAACTACAAGTCCCACAAACGGAGGATTCTTCAGTGATGGTGAGGAACAGGATATTTCCAGGGGGCCGTTAGAAGCCCCAGGTAAGTGACAATTTTTTTTTATTTTAAACTCTACAGAACCCCTTTAATTCTGATGTTGACACATCAGCCTTTTCATTGAGAAGTACAATCGGGTTCATTCAGCTGTTAACTAGAAAAAAATATTAAACACTTAAACTTTTCAGCTTTCTTTTGTTATCGGCAGGTTTTTCTTCACCCAGGTAAAATTAATCTGATTCTTTTTACGCTTTGACATAGCTACAGCTGCATTTGACTTGCTATTTGACAGCTTCATTTGCATACATATAACACAACTGTATTAACTCTGTCAAGGCAAAAACAAATGAGAAAGTGAATACAGGCAGGTTCTAAGTGGGCTTAGTACTATATTTATCCATGTTTATCTCATCATGTCACTCGCTATAGTTCAGGTACTCTTTAAAGGGAACCTGAACTGAGTAAAATTATTTAAAATAAACACATAATGTACCTGCAAATGAATAATAATACTTACCTCGTAGTCAGTTCCTCTCAGAAGCTCACCATTTTCTTCTTACGACTCCTTCCAGTTCTGACAAGATTTTGTCAGAACTAAAATATAATAGTTGCTGTCAGTTATATAGCAATTGCTGTCAATTATAACTGAAAGGACAACTGATGTGCAAGGTAATGTCCTTGTTTTCTTATGGCTCAAGTGGGCAATATTGCAGTTTAACAGTGTGTTTAACAGGAAGCTGTTATGGGTTAAAGGCCATTTTTAAAATGGACGGAGAATTCCAGCGATCACAATGGACAAACATGACACAGGGGAGGAGAAAAAGATTGATGAGTAGACTACACAGGAGTTGGCCAGTTGCCAAGAGGTAGTATTGTCCATGCCCCCCCAATGTATTATGAAGGAGAGGAGTGAGAATAGCTAGCCTCTTTAATATGTATCATACATCGGAGGTGAAAATAAGCTGATGAGAAAAACAATTGTATGTATCCTAGTTTTTAAATTTTTACTGTTTCATTGTCTCTGCTCAATCACACCAACATTGAAGTATACCAGAGCTCAAATCTATGAATTATTGATCCTTTGTACCTCTTTCCTGCTCCAGGAAGTCATTTACTGACAGGAAAGTATTTTATGGCTGTAATTACTTATCAGTGAGGGTTATGCTACAGTCTGACCCAGTCCGACCCGGTATCGACCCGAATAGAAACTGTCACTTGCATACCTGATGTTTAACTCTTTCAGGCAGAGAAAGAAAAAAAGGAACACAGCATAGTTATTTGTGTGCTTGGTACTGTACATACACATGTCTATCTCATCATGTAACGTCACCTCGGTTGTCCTTTAAGAACTAGTACTAGTTGCAGTTATCAAAACAGAGCATGCATCAATGTAGAATGTAAATTAAAAAAAATTGGTATGGTTAATAAGAACTTGTTATTATAACGAAGTACCCATAATCAATTTTGCCATAGATAGATAAGCATGTTGGTCAGATATGAGTGGGAAAAACTGCCCCCCCTTGGATGTATAACAATTGCAGATACCCAGGTGCAGTATTTTGCTCTCTGTTCCGTTTCTTCAGATAAAAGGTTTTCTTTTTACCACCTTCTATTCTAAATGGTCATAGTTGTCTCTTGTTGAAATTAAAATTAGAAGATGACTGAAGTCAGATCCAAAGATTTCTAGTAGGTTCACATCTGAATGTGCAGGACATGAAAAGCACAATTTGGCTACAATTTCCTTCCTAATTAAGAGCCTCTCCCATTTGTTTTCAAGAGGGAAGGAGAAAAAACTGAATAGAGATCCAGGCAAGAAAGACTTCAGCATGTCTGCATTTTGTACAGATGTGATCCCCATTGTGTAGAGACACGCAGACAATCACTTTGAAGATTAAAGGGTATCTGTTGGTAGCCTTTAGAATGTGAATTTGCAAGATGCCCTCCTTTGTTACATTAACTAACTATGTATGCATATTTATACATTTTGTTTCTATATATACCAATTAGATATGTACTTGTACACTGATACATCATTAGAATAAAAGGATAATCATAAAACTACACCACCACATTCCAGTTAGGGTACTGTATATTAAATGTAAATAACTTTGCTGTGATTATAGGACAAGGCAATGGAATCAGCAGATCAGCAACTACAGGGGATGCAGAAGATGCGGCTGCACCTAGACCCTTGGACTCCATCAACTGCTGTATTAATTCTTCATTGGTGCTGCTATGCTGGTAATGTCTACCTCTATATGTGCTTTGCAGCTCCGGACTTACCATAAGGCAATGTAGGCAGGTGCCTACAGGCGCCTGGTGATGAAAAGGTGGCTCACTTCCCTCCCCAAGCGCCTCCCTCCCTCCTTCCCTATGCAGAGTCCTGATGAGAGTGTAAATACGAGGTTACTCACCCAGCTCTCAGCATTCCACTTACGAGATCTCCATTCAGTCAGAGGCACCTCTAGCTGCGTACGTACGAAAAGGGCGTCGGGAAAAAAGGGCGCGTGGTATAAACGTTAAATGGAAATATCGTTTATAGAAATATTGTGTAAAATTTCGTTTAGAAATAGTGTTTTAAGAATTTATAAATCACTAAATAATGTGTATGAGATCCGCAATTCTTAAAACGTTAATCTTCCCTGTTTGTAAAGTGAAACTTATATTTACGTTTATTAAAAACCCTCCCTGTACCTATCCCTAACCCCTAGACCCCCTGTTGGTGCCTAAACCTAAGACCCCCCTGTTGGTGCCTAAACCTAAGACCCCCCAGTTGGTGCCTAAACCTAAGACCCCCCAGTTGGTGCCTAAACCTAAGACCCCCATGTTGGTGCCTAAACCTAAGACCCCCCTGTTGGTGCCTAAACCTAAGACCCCCCAGTTGGTGCCTAAACCTAAGACCCCCCAGTTGGTGCCTAAACCTAAGACCCCCGTGTTGGTGCCTAAACCTAAGACCCCCCTGTTGGTGCCTAAACCTAAGACCCCCCTGGTGGTGCCTAAACCTAAGACCCCCTATGGATAATAATGTTTTACAGACATTAATAAATAAAAAATGTAAATAAAAAAATGAAAATTATTTTTTTGGGTGGATAATAATGTTTTAGAAATGTTTTAGAAATAGTGATTTAGTATCTTCATAAACGTTATTCGTCACGGGCTCATTTTGTAAAGTTAAATCATCACAAACATAGTTATAAATCCTTAAAAATCTCCGGGCGCCGTTTGTTAAAACGTTAATAATCTCCGGCGCCTTTTTTTCCCTGTTCGGCGCCCATTAAACGATATTTATAATGGAAGTGAATGGGGCGCCCTTTTTGTCCACTTGTCTCATGCGCCCAAATCTACTGCTTCCCCTCTAGCTACCTAATACTGAGGTTCCTCTAGCTACCTAATACTTAGGGGGACCTCTAGCTACTTAATATTGAGGGTATTTCTGTCTACCTATTACTTCTAGCTACCTATGATGGGCAAGGGAAGTAAGGGAGGAGTGACAACTGGGACACTTGTGGTGCAGTTTGGTGGGGGTATGTAGGTTCATGGAGGGTTGAAGTCTTGGGTGCCTGAACATCTGTGCCTATAGGCTCCTGTGAGGTAAATCCGGGCCTGGTGCTTTGGATAGTGGTAATAATTACCAAACTGGTATCTCCCCTTGCTTAAAGTGGACCTGAACTCTTGCACAGGACAGAAGGAAAACAGAGATAAATGCATCCTGTATGTATTTAGAGAGTTTAGCCTGTCTAAATCCCCCACATTTGTGTCTAATCACAAGTTTTAATTTGATCTCTGCCCTGTGTCACATGACTGCCACGGCAGAGATGGCAGATAAGCTCATTTGAAAGCACAGGCTTTTAACAATATGTCTGCTTCCATGAATCAGGAAGTAGAAATGGTGCAGATTTATTTTAGGATTTGTATCAGCTGTAACAAAGAAATGTTTTTTTGTTTAAAGGTTATTATGCTGTTGTGTATCTTTTAGAGCAGAGAGGAGTTCTGAGTTCAGGTCCACATTAAGCCTCTGCAAACTGCAGTGTCCTTGGTAGGTTTTGGTGCGCCATATCAATTGCTATGTATAGAGTGCTTGGGGGAACCCAAAGTAAAACTTGCATTGATAGCACCTGAACTTCACTAGCTATTACTAAAGAATACCAGAGTCCTATTATGGAGCTCTGCAGCAGAGGGCACCCAATACTGTCTAGTTCATTATATCTAGTATTGTTTTTTCAAGAACGGTTAAAGTGAACCTCCAGACTAAAAATCTACTCAGCAGCACTGAAAAGGCTTGGTGTTTCACAGCATCAGAACTTTGTTTTTCTTACCCAAGCCTCATTTTTAGCTGCACAGAAGAAAACTGCCTGGGCATTTTTCCCCTGATGCTGTGCAAAGCATGATGGGATTTCTGATGTTGTTGTTCTCCTTCTGCTGTTTTGGCGCAAATTTGTTTTTTTTTTATATTTAATTTAAGATTTGAAGCCTAGCGGACGCAGCTGAGAGGGGTGATCAGGACACCGGACAGTTGAAACTGTGTCTCAAGCTCCCTGCCATGTTTTTTTAACCAAAAAGATGGCTGCCTCTATGAAAAAAGATGGCTGCCAAGTTTCCACTTGTATGGGTCATTAAACCCTGATAAAACACTGATAGAAATTCATAATCTCATTAAACCCTGATAGAAATTCATAATCTTTTAAGAGTTGCATGTAGAGCAGGGAGTGAGATCAAGGGGCACATTATAGTGAGTAATATGTCATCTGCAAAGCTGCCTTGCTGAACCCCACTATTATCAATGTCTGATGGCGCTTGCTAATAGTTCAGTACTGAGGGCAAAAAGGAGAGGACATGGGGACAACCCTGGCGGGTGCCATTGTGGATGCTGAAAGGCCGGAAAGGAGTAAAGGGAAGTTTAACAGTAGTGTTGGGAGAGAAAAAAATAAATTAAAGTAGGGAGAGGAAGGGCCCCTAAGACCCTGATCTTCATTCTTCAAGGACCTGGAACAAAAAAAGCCATGACAATCTGTTGAAAGCCTTTTCTGCCAGCTCGATGAACCATAATAAAGACTTTTTATGGGAAATGGGTAGAAATTGGCAGCACCCCTACTCAGGCTGCACCTGAAATGACTATAAACAGAGGTGTGCAGTGCCCCCTAGAGGCTAAATACACACCTTGTATTCAAAACAGATGCAAACTATGCACTAAACCCTAAACTCAGATTAAAACATAATTCAAAATGAAATAGCACATGGATGCAGCTAGCCGTATGTAAACTTACATTTCTATACAGTAGTAGGAGGCAGCTGCGCTTCACAAGGCAGGCTGTATCTGAATGACCAACTGCATGGATGTGTAGAGCCTAAAAATAGGCAGGTTAAACAACTTGCATTCAAAGAAGATGCAACAGAATGGAGGATGTTGGCTTCCAAAATCAGTTTGCCCACAGAGTGCTCCGTACTAGACTCTTCCACTGCGTTGAAGGATCTTCATGGAAGAGATCCTAACCACTAGTTAAAAAAACATAGTGTGAACCTGGGGCAGCTGGCCAGAAAATGGCTTACACATTTTTTGGGAAACAGGTAGAAATTGGCAGCGCTCGTAATCGGGCTGCACCTGGAAAAACAACTTTATCAATTATTAATCAGCTTGGTCAATATAGGGTTGAGGTGGTTGTCTAATACTTTGGTAAGGATTTTTCAGTCAAAGTTCAGTACGGAAATAGGTTGGTAACGTTAAGGATGTTGGGGGTTCTTACCCTCCTTCGTGATCAACATGAGTAATAAACTGAGTACAGTGGCAGGATTGTTTTTCTACTTTCATAATCTTACTGGCCAGAAAGGCAACATGTGGAAGCAAGAAAGCTTTGAATTTCTTGTAATAGGAATAAGGGAGGCCACTAGGATCTGGAGGTTTACAGGAAGAAAGCATTTTAAGGACTTCTGAAATGTCAGTGGTTGTAATACGTGAGTTAAGTGTTTAGCAATCTACTTCTGTAAGATTAGGTAGGTTAAGTTGCTCCAGGAAAGCAGTCACTTTAGCAGTATTGGACAGTCAAATGAGACAGCAGATAAGTTGTAAAGCTGCTTGTAATAAGCCGTAAAAATGTGGGCAATTTTGTGGGGATCATAATGGAGAGAGCCTCCAGGATCTTTCAAAGAGTAGGCTGTCTGTAAGCAACTCTGATGGTTAAGTTTGCGGACTAGGAGACAACAATGTAATCGTTATCTGAGTTAAATGAGAACCTAGTGGATTCAGATGCTTTGGTTGTTGGTACCAAGAGATTGCTATCATTGCTACTTTCCTATCAATCAGCTAAACGTAACAAATCCCTGCACCAGAAATACCTTTCCTAATGCCTAACCCTAGCATCTGCCCTGAAATTAACTCCTCCCTAATGCCCAGCTTTAACATTCCTCCCTAACATTTCTCCCTCCTTCCGGACGCCTAAATCTAACTCCCTGCTCCCCCCCCTCCCCCCCCCCCCCCACACACACAATATTTAAGCTCTATATGCTTCTAGTCTATCCTTTAACACTAACCCACCTAAAAGATTCATAACACTAATAGATTACATTAACTGGAACTCACCTTTCATCATCTTTGCCATTTGCGTTTCCAGGCGCCAAAATATTTTACAGTTAGTGCTTTGGCTATGGTATTGTGTAAAATGGTATTGTTTAAAAGGAAATACATATGACAGCCACCATATCACTCTCACCTCAAGTTACCTATCATATTCCAGCTGTCGTATTCTACCATACGTTTGCAAACTAAAGAGCAATCTCTGTGTGGATTCTGTGAACAATACAGATAAAAGCTTTAGAAATAGTTCCATCTGATTTTGTCCCTCATACTATGTTTACATTACAAAAAATATTAATAGACATAAAAAGAAAACAGAGAAACATGCTTGATAAGGAAATTAAAAAAAGGGGGAAAGGATTTCTCTTTTTTTCAGATCAATGTCTGTGAGAACCACTTGTCCTCGGGTAATGCGGTCATTTCTGGGTTTCCTGTCAATGAGAATCCTCCTCAGCAGCTTAACACAACAAAGCAGGGACACTGTGTGCTCTTATTCAATAGTCACTTTTACTCTGCCAGGAAAGGAAGTGACCTGTTCCTGCATCTATTTTCCAAACAGGGCATTACTGTCTAATGAAAGAGCTCTGTGTCCAGTCAATAGCAATTTCTCCTCCTAGAACTCTTTCACAAATAAGAAGAAACAAAATTGTACAAAGGTATGAGGTAGGATTATTTTTACTTATTTCTCTTTCTTCCAGGAAAACTCACAGACAAGAAACTTGAGAGTAGCAGAAAATGTGGGTGCTTGCTAACGGTGGAAGTTTGGTTGCCGCCATAGGCACCATTTGAAATAGTGGTATTGAGGGGAAATAGCGAATGCTGAATCTGCTGGCGCCCAAATTACACCTAAATGACGGTATTTCAATGCTGTTGCTTTAGTTAACCTCAATGACAAATATGGTATTTGGCCCCCTCATTAGTTAACCCCAATAATGAATATTTGGACACCCTCTTTTCTGGTTTAGTTGCCTTGTTAAATGTCCTGTCAGAGCAAGTTTTGTTTGAGTCTTTCACATTGCTTTTTTTACCAACGTTTGTATAGCCAACCTTTATAAAAATAAATAAATAAATAAATAAGCAGCGGTGCTTTAGGTTATTGAAAATTAGCCAAAAGAGAGGTGTGGATCTACCAGGGGTTTTGCCGGAGATGTGAAAATGGGATGGCTTAGATCTTGCACTTAGTACCTCAGGCTGTTAGTTACCTCTCTGTGTGATTGTAGCTCGCTGCGCTCATAACACCTTTTCTTTATGCATATGCTTCAAACCACCACTGAGTGGCAATTCTGCTCCACAGATTGTTTATTGTGTCCTTACTAATCAAGGGAGCATTTTATCAAATTGAAGCTTGGCTGGAAGCCATGCCAGGAGGCGTCCACACGTGATGGGTGTCGTGATATTCACCTTTCACTGCAACTTGCACAGAAATCACGTCTGTGTTTGCTGTTCAGAGCACGTGAGGCAGAGAATAGATTCAGCGGACAGTGGTGGCAGCTGGACCAGGAGACTACTGAATGCAGACTATAAGACAGAGGGGGGAAAAAACAGCTGGTAATGGCTCATTTACTGACATGCGCTACTGTAGTTCTCTGACGTTCCCCTATTATTTTAACCTTTCCAGCACTGAATGGATTTCTTTTTCATTCTGTACAAATGAATACTGCAATAATCATGCTCTGTTCTAAGGGAAAACTGAAGAGGATGGGAATCTGTACTGTAGCATCCCTTAACATCTTGTGGCTAATGCAAAAAGCCTCTGAATTCCTATGCAGCCTTCAGACAGAGGCTAGTGAATGGCAAATTGGTACACTGGGGAGCAGGGACAGACAAAGGGAATAGTGTGGCAGCCCACTGCAACCATGTTTACCTCAGCGCATATTTAAAGCAGCCTGCCAGACGGCACGTATGCAAATTTCAGACGTAGCTAACTGAAACACAAATCAAACAATATGGCGCTGCTAACAAACTGGAAATCCTCAGAAAATACAGTGCATAATTAGATAGAGCCTAGAGAAGAGAATGAAAGGAGAGAAATGGATCTCTGCACAAACATCCACACCCTCCCACAAACAGGGAGGAAGAGTAGAGGAAGGGGATTGTGCACACATAAATACATGCTCCCCTTTGTCTGGGAAACAAGCAGCACCTTCTGTCTGGTGTTAATGTCTTTTCTAGCTCAGTATACAGCTCACACATTACAATAAATCTGGGACATGTGTTGTTTTATTTTCTGTTTCACAAAGCATTCAGTTACCCCAAGAGCCGCCTGAGCATTGTGGGACATATTAAATGGAAATTTACATATTTGATAACTGACTTGTTTGTTTGATGTGACCATATGATAAGCTCAGATTTAGAGAAGTATGTCTAGATTGATCATTATTTCTGAGTATTTTTAGGTGATCAATGTTCATAAAGTGGTTCCTGGAATTTTCTCAGGAGCTGAATGATAAAACTACAGTAATAACAGCAGTAATTTATTCATGACGCTATCACTGCAGTTTTCTGTGCATTTATCATGGTATTTATAAAATGGTGATAAAGGAAACTAATTGCAATGAGAATGGAAGCCGGTGAGTTGTGTTAGGGAATGGCTTCCTGCAGGGATGCTGCAGCAGTAGCCTGGAGAGTAACTGACAAATAGGAAGCATTGGATGGGGCTTGCATCCACTGATACACATTGGTACAGCCACGTTCAGAAACACTGTATTTATAATGTGGTGATCAGCACTAGTTTGCTGCAAAGCACCACTTGAAGATGAAAGTCTGGGTGCCTTCTGAAAATGTATATCTAGCTATCCAGAGTGTTAACTTTATCCCCTCCCAACATTGAGGCCCCTTTCACACTAGGACGTTTTCATTGTCTTGCGTAACCCTTTTTTTATCATAGGGTAACACTAAATCAATGAAAGTCTATGGGACATTTCATACCTAATGTGGTGCGATGCGATATGCCGGAAGCATTGCATGTGATGTGAAAGCATCGGCGTGTTACCGGTTAACATCCGCGTAAACGTGGAGTGACCGAAAAGTCACGTAAGTCAGTGGCGCCACAGATAATTTAAAATTTTTCACATTCACATTGCATTGCACATGTGTGGAAGGGTGTTTTTTCAATACATCTCCATGCAATTCGTAATCCGGCCACAAGAAGTGTGAGCTAGAGAGCCTCACTTATAGTTTGGATTGCTTCCAAAAGTTAAATTACCGCGTATTACCGCGCCAAAGCCTGTTTTTTTACATTGCGGTGTGATGCAATCATCCGATTGCATCGCAACTCTAATGCTGGTTGCTGGTGTGAAACCGGCCTGAAGGGATTGTCAGCTGGGAGAGCTCAGGTTGCTTTTCTCAAGAGATCAATCACACTATAGACTGAACCCTGTATGGAGCGGGTCTCAAGCTTGACACCTCAAAACCCAAAGCCTTTTTGGTGGCTGCCCAATTCAGGCAATCTGAAGATTGTGAAGTCTTGCTTTTGTACTCCACTTATACCTTGAGATATTCCACCAGTAGCACCTTCCTTGTGGTGCCTCTGTTGTATTTCTGGTGTCTCTAGTAAATCAAGTACTAGTAGACTTCAGCATCAATAAACAAGGGTAATTGACAGTGTCAGAGGAAATGGGGTAAAGACATTTTGTAAACAAAAACAAGATGCTCAAGTAGTTTGGTGACATATGGAGGAAGAGAAATGTGGGGGTACCTATGCAGTAAGGGAAACCAAGTAAATGGAGGATTTCTTCAGCATTGGAAAGACAACTGCATGTTTGAAAGGTGAAGGAAAAAAAGCCAGTGAAAATAGAAAGATTGAACGGCTCAGCCAGTGCATGGTGCAGGGAGGAGTACTGGGCACACATTATAAAATGAGGGATCAAATATGGTAAAGATACAGCATAGGTTGGATCCTCTGTAAGACGTTAAGTGTGCTGGGCCCCATCTCCTTGCATTGCTTTTGCATTACCAAAACAGGGTAACGCAGTGCAGGTTTTCAATGCCAGTGTAAAAAGGGGCCTAAGATGGTGAAAACAAGCATCTGCTCTAGGTAGCAACTATAGACAAGTTATAACGGATAACTGTTAGGTATTTTCCAGGTATGTTGTCATGATGTTTGGAGTTGTTTGGAGTTTAATTTTACCTGGAGCATCTTTTCCTTTCGCTATTTTACTTCCCTCTAATTCACATTCTGGTACTGTATCTCCTTGAGGAGTGTTTGACAATACTGAGAGGGAAGGCTCGAGAACTGTATTACAGGGATTTACTTCAACATATATTGTTAATACCAGTACTAGCAAGTCGTTAATTCTTGTTCAAATTCTCAAAGAAAATCCTCACATTGATTTTCTTCAGCCATCTGAATATTGATGAAAGCTCCATGAGACCCTGTGTCACTGGAGGACTGATATGATATCATTAAAATGTTCTGGATAAATGTGCAGCCAATCTCTTTGTAGGAAGGGGCTGGGGAAATGTAATATTTATTTCTTTTTCTCTCCTTTTTTTAATAAGAAATGTACAATCAACTGCAACTTTCCCAAAATGTAAATGGAAAGCTTTAAGTGGCATACTATATGATTGCAGTGATCACAGTTTTAAAGGAAACCCATCATAACATAAGATGCAATCCTCTCCAGTTTTATTTTCTTTTATCTAGGGTTTCAAACACATGAGCACTCTTAAAGCAGCCTGAGCCTCAGGTTGATTGGGGTGAACCTCACTACTTACCTATGGGGTATGTGCTGGTTAAGGGCTTTGCCTCTGACACGGGATTTGAATCTCAGCTCTTCCTGTTCAGTAAGCCTGCAGCTATTCAGTGAGGAGACCTTAGCAAAACTTCCTAACACTGCTACTGCCTATAGAGTGCACCCTAGAGGCTGCAGCTCTGGTGCTTTGAATCCGCCAGGAGAAAAGCACTATGTAAATGTTCTTTGATTGTCTTGTCTAGCTCCTCTGGGCCCCAGGCCTGTAAGTGACGCGTCATCTTCTCCAACCAACCAGCTACAGCTACTGAATTTTGTAGTTCCCGGCAGTTTCTTGCATGCTCACCACAATGTATGTTGGGAGATGCATGGGGAAATGTAGTCCTTGGACATGGCTACAAGCATTTACAGACTATATCTCCCAGCATGCATTGTGGTGTGCATGTGAGACATTGCCAAGAACTACAAAATTCGATGGTGGCTTGTCAGTTGGAGAAGATGGTGCATCCTATAAGGGCTGGGGGTCCAGAGGTGCAGCAAACCATAGATAAGTAGTGAGGCTCACCCTAACCCCCACTCCCAAAGGGCACACTCCATTACAAACTTCCCTTATAGGAAAGTTCATTTAAAAGAAAGTACTGGTGCTCAGTTCCCTTTAAGTCCCCTGCAGGAACTCAATCCCTCAGGTGAAAGTTTGGGCCCGAGTGCTGCACAGGCACATCAGGAGGCCACAGCCTTGCTATGTGTAGTGTTGCTATGCTAGGGAGAAGGAGGGATGATGGCTCAGCATTTGATGAGGCAGCTTCCAATGTGAGTGGTAAGGAGGAGAACAATCTGTCCAGCCAAGTCAATCCAGTACCACAGATCACTTGGCTCAGGCTCACATACTAGGAACCCACATGTAGATTTTTTCACCTTGCAGACTTCAGTTTTGTTGACTGACAATGTTACAACATACAATCAGGAGGTAGAGAGATTTTTTGTAAATATACAATAAGTGTCATCCACATTCATTAAATACAAGGGATCTTGCAAGGATTGTGAGGTATGTATGGCAAATGGATAAGACCCTTGGTTTACCTAATGCCTGCATAGGGATGATGGCTGAATGAAGTCAATTGAGTACTCCAGATCTCTTAGCTCAATCTCAAATACTAGGAAACCGCATGTGCATTTTCCACCTTGCACATTGTATCATCAACTCCTCAAAGACGCTGTTGGGTCAGTGATGAAGCACATAAGGGAACGTTGCACATTGAGAGGATGGAATCAGTACACAGATTCCATATATGTATGATAGGGTGCAAGCATGAGATAAACACAGTTTGCATTGTTAATCTACAGTATGTGTGCATTAAAAGTTATACAGTGGATGGTGCCTTGTTTTATTTTTATGAGAAAACTTGTTAAAGTGATGGATTTAACATGGTTTCTGTCTGATACTACACTGTAAATACCAGCTATGTATTCGATCACCTCTGAAGCCCAATTTGACCATATGTACAGTACGGTAAACTAAAGGGGAAGGTGCAATTCCACTGTGTGCAGGTAAGATAGTGCCGCAGACTGTAGTCATTTACATCTGGTGTTTAAAAATGCAGCTAAAATCTTAAAGCATAAACAAGTATCAGCATAAGATAGCTGATGTAGACACAAATAAATGGTCTTAAAGGACATCTGGAGTGAATGGGATATGGAGGCTGCCATATTTATTACCTTTTAAATAATGTAAACTTCCTGGCTGTCCTCCTGATCTTCTGCCTCTTATACTTTTAGCCATAGATCCTGAACAAGTTTGACTGAAGTATAAATGGATTTGTTTAAGGTGTGTGATTCAGACACTACTGATGCATGAACGCAGGGCAGTTTCTAGGCTAAAATGCACCCAGGGCGAGGGATAAAATTGGGCCCCCCCCTGCCCCCGCGAAGCCAGGTATACATGTCCGCAGTGTATGTTAGCCAGGTCTAGTTGCACTCAGTATAGGTAGCCAGCTATAGGTCCCCCCAGTATAGGTAGCTAGGCATAGTATAGGTAGCCAGGCATAGGTGCCCCAGTATAGGTTAGCCAGGTAGGTGCCTCCAGTATAGGTAGCCGGTATAATTGCCCCCAGTATAGGTTAGATAGGCAGGTGCCCCCGGTATAGGTTAGATAGGTAGTTGCCCCCAGTACAGGTTAGCTAGGTGGGTGCCTCTAATATAGGGAGTCAGAATAGTTGCCCTCAGCCTAGGTTAGATTAGGTAGGTGCCCCCAGTATAGGTTAGATAGGTAGGTGCCCCCAGTACAGGTTAGCTAGGTGGGTGCCTCTAATATAGGGAGTCACAATAGTTGCCCCCATCCTAGGTTAGATAGGTAGGTGCCCCCAGTATAGGTTAGTTAGGTAGGTGTCTCCAATATAGGTAGCCAGTATAGTTGCTACCAGTATAAGCTCGGTAGGTAGGTGCCCCCAATACAGGTTAGATAGGTAGGGGCCCTCCAGTATAGGTTAGATTAGGTAGGTGCCCCCCAGTGTGGATAGATTAGGTAGGTGCCCCCCAGTGTGGTTAGATTAGGTAGGTGCCCCCCAGTATAGATTAGATTAGGTAGGTGCCCCCCCAGTATAGGTTAGATTAGGTAGGTGCCCCCAGTGTGGTAAGATTAGGTAGGTGCCCCCCAGTATAGGTTAGATTAAGTAGGTGCCCCCCAGTATAGGTTAGATTAGGTAGGTGCCCCCCCCCACTAGTGTGGTTAATTAGGTAGGTGCCCCCCCAGTATAGGTTAGGTAGGTGCCCCCCAGTATAGGTTAGATAGGTAGCTGCCCCCCAGTATAGGTTAGATTAGGTAGGTGCCCCCCCAGTGTGGTTAATAAGGTAGGTGCCCCCCCAGTATAGGTTAGATTAGGTAGGTGCCCCCCCAGTATAGGTTAGATAGGTAGCTGCCCCCCAGTATAGGTTAGATTAGGTAGCTGCCCCTCAGTATAGGTTAGATTAGGTAGGTGCCCCCCAGTATAGGTTAGATTAGGTAGCTGCCCCCCAGTATAGGTTAGATTAGGTAGGTGCCCCCCAGTATAGGTTAGATAGGTAGCTGCCCCCAGTATAGGTTAGATTAGGTAGGTGCCCCCCAGTGTAGGTTAGATAGGTAGCTGCCCCCCAGTATAGGTTAGATTAGGTAGGTGCCCCCCAGTATAGGTTAGATTAGGTAGGTGCCCCCCAGTATAGGTTAGACTAGGTAGGTCCCCCCCCCACAGTATAGGTTAGATAGGTAGCTGCCCCCCAGTAGGTTAGATTAGGTAGGTGCCCCCAGTATAGGTTAGATTAGGTAGCTGCCCCCCAGTATAGGTTAGATAGGTAGCTGCCCCCCAGTATAGGTTAGATTAGGTAGGTGCCCCCCAGTGTAGGTTAGATAGGTAGCTGCCCCCCAGTATAGATAGATAGGTAGCTGCCCCCCTATAACGGAGGGGGGAGCCGCAGCCGTGGGGAGGGCAGCCCGGCCTCTCCCTGCTCCCCCCTCCGAGTCTCACTGCACAGGAAGCGCTGCTGTGTACAGAGCGCATTAGCGCAACTCACCTCCCTCCTGGACCCTGGTTCCAATCGCCGCTAGTCTCCTCTTCTGTCTTCCCCTTATAGCCGCTGACACACGCTGCTTCCGGGTAAACAGGAAGCAGCGTGTGTATGAGCGGCTATGAAGAGAAGACGGAGACCGGCGGCGATTGGAACCAGGGAGGGAGGTGAGTTGCGCTAATGCGCTCTGTACACAGCAGCGCTTCCTGTGCAGTGAGACTCGGAGGGGGGAGCACGGAGGGCGCCCGGAGAGGAAAGGGAGGGAGAGGTCGGGCTGCCCTCCCCACGGCTGTGGCTCCCCCCTCCGTTACTGCGCCCACAGTCTTTCGGCGCCCAGGGCAGCGGCACGGGCCGCACGGCCCTAGAAACGGGCCTGCATGAACGATCAGCAGAAAGCCAGGCAACAGGTATTGTCTAAAAGCTAATAAATATGCCAGCCATCCTCGCATATCCCTCTCACTTCAGCTGTCCTTTAACCTCCCTGGCGGTAAGCCCGTGCTGAGCACGGGCTATGCCGCGCAGGGGGATTTCTCAGGCCCTGCTGGGCCGATTTTGATAATTTTTTTTTGAAGCACGCAGCTAGCACTTTGCTAGCTGCGTGTGCCCTCTGATCGCCGCCGCTCTGCGCCAATTACGCGGCGCTCCCCACGCCGTGAGCCCCCCCCCCCACCAGACCCCGTGCGCTGCCTGGCCAATCAGTGCCAGGCAGCGCTGAGGGGTAGATCGGTACTCCCAATGACGTCACGACGTCGATGACGTCGGTGACGTCATGGCGCCCCTCGCCATGGCGACGGGGAAGCCCTCCAGGAGATCCCGTTCTTGGAACGGGATCTCCTGATCTCCGATCGCCTGAGGCGATCGGAGGGGCTGGGGGGATGCCGCTGAGCAGAGGCTATCGTAGCGCTACATGAAAAAAAAAAAAATTAAAAAAAAGACTTTGCTGCCCCCTGGCGGATTTTTTATAAACCGCCAGGAGGGTTAAGACCATTTACTTGTCTCTGCATCGGAGGTCTTACATTGACACTTGTTTATGCTTTTAGACTTAAGTTGCACTTTTAGAACCTAATCCAAAACTCCGGGGTGGTGCTCTTTATCTGGCACAAGCATGACGGTGCTGCAGCCACATGAGCACAGCCACGCCTGCACAGTACCATGGAGCTACTCATGGAAGAGAGGCTCCAGCTCACTACGCAGGCACAGCTGTACTTGCGCGGGTGCAGTACAGCCGTGCTTGTGCTTAAAAAGGAGCACAGCCCCAATAAGATTACTCACCCTGTTGGTAATCTTTGGAGGGCCTGCACTTGGCAACAGGGGACAAGAGGACAGCAAGGAAAGCCTCATTAGCATCCCGAGGCTTCCCTCTCCTTAGGTAACTGTGTGATTTTGTACCTGAGCTTCGGCTCTGGTAAACTTTAATTATGTCATTTTACTTTTCTAAGGCAAAAAGAGAGCAATGCACCTGTGAAAATGTGTTGGCCAGAATTACACTTCCCATACTGTAGAATGTACTTTGACTGATATTTGAATGTTTTACAGTTTGCCACATTAAATCTACTGATGAAATGTCTTCTTAAATTAACATTTTAAATTTTTTACCCATTTAATCTGAATCTGCTAACGAAACACGGAGCATGCACACTATCAGGCAAGTATGCATGTTGGTAATATAGCTGTTTGCAGTTCCTAGCTGCAGTGCCTTCGGATGTCGGTCAAGCCTAAGTGCTATGACATGTCATAAATCTACTGCCACATGTCACTAGTGGTGGGGAATGACTGGCACAGCACGCATCTTCTTGAGAGTGTAATGTGTAGTAGGTAAAAGATTTGCTTTGAGAGTTATTGGTGCAAATGGCAGCGTCACTTCTTAAAGCGGTTTAACACCCAGCATTACAACTTTGCTTTAAAAGATTGCTTACAGCTTACAAACTATTATGCCAGATTTTTTTTTAACCACTTGAGGACTGCAGGGCTAAACCCCCCTAGTGACCAGGCCATTTTTAGCTAAATTGGCCACTGCAGCTTTAAGGCCAAGCTGCAGGGCCGCACAACTCAGCACACAAGTGATCCCCCCCCCCCTTTTCTCCCCACCAACAGAGCTCTCTGTTTGGTGGGGTCTGATCGCTCCCCCCATGTTTATTTTTTTTTAAATAAATATTATTGTTAGGTTTTTTTTTGTAAAATCCCCTGTTCCTTTAAATTTATTCCCTCCCTCCCTCCCTCCCCACAGCCGGCCAATTATGGCGATCGGCTGTCATAGGCTTCTGCCTATGAGAGCCGATCGCTCTCTTGTCCCCCATGGGGACAGCCGTGTCACACGGCTGTCCCCGGTGCAGCGCTGCTGCTCATCGCAGCACTGCACCAATTAAATAGATGGCGTGATCGCCGTCTAACAGTCTCCCGAGCGGCAATAGCCGCTCGGAGACTGAAGGCGGGGCGGAGCTCCGCCCTCCGAGCATGAGATGCGCGCGCACCATGCGCGCGATCTCATGCTAAACAGAGCCCCAGGACTTTACGCCAATTGGCGTTAGGCGGTCCTGGGGCTGTCGCCACGGCCACGCCTACTGGCGTGACGCGGGCGGCAGGAGGTTAAGCAGAAATTCACTGAATGGGTTAAACATGACATTTTAGTGTTGGATTTAACTAGGAATCCGCATCCGTTCTTATCTTTTAGTTACAAATGTATCTTTATTTGGAATACAAATAGACCTTTGAAAAGCCTGCCGGGGAAGCCCTCTTTGTTCTCTCAGAGCAGTGTTTGTTTGTTACATTGTAGATAGATACATTTGTAACTAAACAAGCAAGCACGGAGGAGGATTTCTAGCTAAATGCAGCACTTTAATGTCATGTTTAATCCATTCAGTGAATTTCTGCTAAAAAAAAAATCTGGCATAATAGTTTATAAGCTGTAAGCAATCTTTTAAAGCAAAGTTGAAATGCTGGGTGTTAGACCACTTTAAAATGCTAAAAGCCTTCAATCACTCAGTAACTGGAAGTGGAATCTCTACAAAAATAATGGAAGTTTGTTATCTGCACGTTGCTGTCACACGTCACATGACATCCAATGATGAGGGAAACTGTTTCTGTTTCACTGAGATTTGTGTGGAAATTGTCCAACATCCAACAACTAGTTTCATAGTTATGTAGATTGAAAACTGCAAGTATCCATAAAGCTCAACCTCTCGAGCCTTAAAGGGAACCAGATATGAAGAATGAAAAAGATTTTATACATACCTGGGGCTTCCTCCAGCCCCATTCACCTGGATCGCTCCCATGCCGCCGTCCTCCGCTGCCCGCAGCTTTGAGATCCGGGTCCCCGCACTTCCGTCAGTCAGGCTCCAGTCTAGCGTAAGAGATTTCCAAAATGTTTTTGTCATTTTTCTGCATTCTCTAATGCAAAAAAATGACAAGTAAAATACTCCTCTGAAATGAGAAAATAGGAAATCGGAAAAAAGAAAATCAGAAATCAGAAATTCAGAAATTGGCATTGGCAGAAATCTGAATGTCTGCGGAATTGGAAATTGGTATTTCTGACCGTCCCTATCTAGCTTTGGATGCCCTTCAAGTGAAGAAAGCATCCAAACCTTTTAAATGCAAATATACAAATTACTATAACTACTTCCTGTGGTAACGTTCTATCCACTCTTCCTCTGAAGAGCCTCATTCTAAGCAGGTGGGAACTCTCCTTTCTTTCTTGCTTAGTCCGTATCACTTGTCTTTTGTAAGGCCCTAAGCACAAAGAGCTCATTTGCCAAGCTTTTACATTGACCTTGGATGTATTTATACATGTTAATTATGTTGCCTCTAAGTAATTTTTTCCCACGCTAAATAATCCAGTTTATTTAATCTTTCCTGATATGTGAGATCTTCAATTGCGTTGATTAATGTAGATGCCCATTTTTGAACCTCTTCTAAAACTTTAATGTCCTTCCATACCAATTGTCTCCAAGAGCTGCAGTTTAACCCCCCTGGCAGTATGATTATTTCTGGATTTTAGGGGCTTTTTAATGTTTTAGACATTGCAATCAGAAAAAAATCATGACGCCAGAATGCCTGCAGCAGCCCCAGCTCTCACTTACCTCCCTGGGCTCCAGCGCTGCAATTTTACCTCAGTCCTCCGGATGGCGCTGTATCTCTGTGGTCAGATCGATGACGACGACCTCACCAGAGTGATTCAGAGCCTTGGAGGACAGGAAGGAGAGCGGCTACTGACGTCTGGATCCTCCGGGAGGTGAGTAAAAACTCCCGCTGTGCGCTATGCTCTGCATAGAGTTCCTGGTGGCTAGCAAGAGCGTTTACTTTGGGGTTACCGCCGGGGAGGTTAAGCAAAGAAATACCAATTTCTTAGTGCATTCTGATAAACGTTAATGATATTTTCTGTATGCTTTTCTGAAACGTCAATTTTATCACAGTAACTAAATCATTTTTGGCTTATCATTACCTTTATATTGTAGAAATGTGGGCTTTTAGATAATACATACCTTTGATTAGCCACCAGGGTGGCAACTAGGTCCGGTCATTGTGCACCTTTGTTGGAATCATGGTCAACAGAGGCCCCTTCTGGAGGCCGACACCTTATGCATTTACAGACAATGTTTGGTGCCAAAATAATGACACCTTATGTACACTTCGGCAATCCTTATTGAAGCTAGTAATTCCTTAAAGAGCAACTGTAACGAGAGGGATAACGAGGCTGCCATTTTTATTTCCTTAATAAATACCAGTTGCCTGATTGTCCTGCTGATCTTCTGCCTCTAATATGCTTAGCCATAGACCCTGAACAAGCATGCAGCAGATCAGGTGTTTCTGACATTATTGTCAGATCTGACAAGATTAGCTGCATGCTTGTTTCAGGTGTGTGATTCAGACACTACTGCGGCCAAATAGATCAGCAGGGCTGTCAGGGAACTGGTATTGTTTAAAAGGAAATAAATATGGCAGCTTCCATATCCCTCTTGTTCCAGTTGTCCTTCAATACATAATACATCACCAAGTGGTTTCAGAAATCTTCTGGCACATTAAAATTAAGTGAACCAGCCTAGTTGGGATGCATCTTAACCCCTTCCCGACCGCCTAACCCCGATAGGCGTCGGGAAGATGGTAGCCCTACAACCGCCTAACGGCAATCGGCGTCAAGAGCGGTGGGCGAAGATTAGTGGGGTTCGCGTGCATCCCCGCTGAATGACGGAGCAGAGCTCCAACATCAACCTGCTAGCCTGCGATAAAAAAACGTTTCTAACGGTTGTACAGCGATGCTATCTAGTGTAGCGCTGTACGGGTGCCTATGAGAGGCAATCATGCTGATTGTCTCTTGGGGGGGGGGGGGGAGTAGGTGAGGGAGGAAAGTAAAAAAGTCATTTTTATTTAAAAAAATATTTAGATTAATAAAAAAAAAATACAGCCTGCAGCAGTGATCAGAGCCCACCAACAGAAAGCTCTGTTGGTGGGCAGGAAAGGGGGGATGATTTATTTGGCTGCTAAGTAGTGCAGCACACTGTCAAAGCAGCAGTGTGCTGAATTTAAAAAAATAGCCTGGTCACTAAGGGGGTGTAAGCCTGCGGTCCTCAACTGGTTAACATCACTAAGAGAACCAGGAACAGTACATTAAAGTTCTATTTTCAATGTATACAAATTGAAGCGGTTTTGCCACATCTGGCATTGAAGGGGTGGGAGACACACAACAATCATCACTTTTCACCCCTCACCAGGCTAAACCAGTTCTATTTGCATAAATTGAAAAAAAGTGTTTTAATCAGTTTAGATGCTCATTCCCTGTCATGGGCTCTAGAGAGATGTTTCAGTGATTAGGGATGTTCCCCGTATGGCATGGCTCTAAGGCCCCTTCAAGCATTCTGTTGAAAACCTGGAATCAAAAAGACCTTTGTTTTAAAATTGTGGTTTTAATGTGGAGTCCTTGGAGTATGCCGATGTCTGCACACTATTCAAAGTACACTCAAATGACCAAATAGTCTTCTTCTGTGTGTTATTTGGTGTGGTACCATGAGGACTGATGTATTAGAATACAATTCTTATATGTCAGTAATATTTTGTTTCTGGAGACAGAAAGGCGGGGTTAGATTATGATTTGGTGAGATTAATATGTGGCTTTAAATCATAGTTAAATGGACCCTGAGAAGTGGCTAAAAAATGAAATCTGGAATTAACGGTAACTTCGGTGACTTCAGCTGAAGTTCTCTTAGGACTGAACTGCTCATGCGCAGGACTCTTACGGCAACCGGCACGCAGGATTTCAGCCAAAGTCACTGGATTACTGGAGCCAGCAGTGGGACCAAGGGAGGGAAGAAGAGGATGTGGACGAGGCCCCAGGTAAGTCCATATTTCATTTTATAGCCACTGCTCAGGGTCCCATTAAAGCAGAGTTCGCCAACCCTAACCTCAAGGCCCACCAACAGTGCATGTTTTGCAGAAAACCACACACTATCACAGGTGAGGTAATCAGAGCCGGGACAAGGTCCTCCAGCACCCAAGGCTAAGACACCAAAGTGCCCCCTCCATCCCTGCCACCCCAGCCATCACACACTGATTGCTATTAGACTAAGAGGCACCACAGGGCCCACAACCTCCCCAACACCTTAATATCTAGTTATCTGGCTTGCAGTCACTGCCATGTATCCCCTTTTCTTATTTCTTTCTGCTTCAAACACAATTAGGAATGACAGCTGAATGAATTCTGCGCCCCCTCCTACACTGCGCCCTGAGGCTGGAGCCTCTTCAGCCTATGCCTCGGCCCGGCCCTGGAGGTAATTAGTGTCTCAGCAGAGCTGATTAACTACCTGTGTGGATATATACAAAACATGCACTGTTGGTGGGCCTTGAGGACAGGGTTGGGGAACACTGCTTTAAAGGGCAACTGTAGTGAGAAGAATATGGAGGCTGCCATATTCATTTCCTTTTAAACAATACCAGTTGCCTGCAGCCCTGCTGATCTATTTGGCTGCAGTAGTGTCTGAATAACACCAGAAACAAACCAGCAGCTAATCATGCCAGATCTGACAATAATGTCAGAAACACACGATCTGCTGCAAAAGCATTACAGGCAGAGGATTAGCAGGGCAGCCAGGCAACTAGTATTGCTTATAAGGAAATAAATATGGCAGCCTCCATATACCTCCCACTTCAGTTGTCCTTCAAGTTCAGGATGGTTAAGGCTAGTGTATGGTTTTAAGTTAGCATTAGGTGGAAGTATTGGGTTAGGCTTGAAACCAGGGGCGTAACTAGAAATCACTGGGCCCCCCTGCGAATATTTGGGCCCCCCCCATAGGTGCCAAATAATCGTAATGGGGCAGCGTTTCACTGTAAATTAATTGTAAAGTGGGCAGCATTTCACCAGACAATCGTAATGTGGGCCAGAAAATTGTAATGTAGGCAGAGTTCACCAGAAAATCGTAATGTGGGCCAGAAAATCGTAATGTGGGCAGCAGTCACCAGAAAATCATAATGTGGGCAGCAGTCATCAGAAAATTGTAACGTGGGCAGCGGTCACCAGAAAACTGTAACGTGGGCAGCGGTCACCAGAAAATTGTAACGTGGGCAGCAGTCACCAGAATATTGTAACGTGGACAGCATTCACCAGACAATCGTAATGTGGGCAGCGTTTACCAGACAATCGTAATGTGGGCCAGAAAATTGTAATGTAGGCAGAGTTCACCAGAAAATCATAATGTGGGCCAGAAAATCGTAATGTGGGCAGCAGTCACCAGAAAATCATAATGTGGGCAGCAGTCATCAGAAAATTGTAACGTGGGCAGCGGTCACCAGAAAATTGTAACGTGGGCAGCAGTCACCAGAATATTGTAACGTGGACAGCATTCACCAGACAATCGTAATGTGGGCAGCGTTTACCAGAATATCGTAATGTGGGCCAGAAAATCGTAATGTGGGCAGCGTTCACCAGAAAATCGTAATGTGGGCAGCGTTCACCAGAAAATCGTAATGTAGGCAGCGTTAACCAGAAAATCGTAACGTGGGCAGTGTTCACCAGAAAATCGTAATGTGGGCCAGAAAATCGTAATGTGGGCAGCGTTCACCAGAAAATCGCAATGTGGGCAGCAGACACCAGAAAATCAAAATGTGGGCAGCAGTCACCAGAAAATCGCAATGTGGGCAGCAGTCACCAGAAAATCGCAATGTGGGCAGCAGTCACCAGAAAATCGCAATGTGGGCAGCAGTTACCAGAAAATCGCAATGTGGGCAGCAGACACCAGAAAATCGTAATGTGGGCAGCAGTTACCAGAATATCGCAATGTAGGCAGCAGGCACCAGAAAATCGTACAGTGGGCAGCAGGCACCAGAAAATCGTAATGTGGGCAGCAGTTACCAGAATATCACAATGTGGGCAGCAGACACCAGAAAAATCGCAATGTGGGCAGCAGGCATCAGAAAATCGCAATGTGGGCAGCAGTCACCAGAAAATCGCAATGTGGGCAGCAGTCACCAGAAAATCGCAATGTGGGCAGCAGTTACCAGAAAATTGCAATGTGGGCAGCAGGCACCAGAAAATCGCAATGTGGGCAGCAGACACCAGAAAATCGCAATGTGGGCAGCAGTTACCAGAATATCGCAATGTGGGCAGCAGGCACCAGAAAATCGTACAGTGGGCAGCAGGCACCAGAAAATCGCAATGTGGGCAGCAGTTACCAGAATATCGCAATGTGGGCAGCAGACACCAGAAAATCGCAATGTGGGCAGCAGGCATCAGAAAATCGCAATGTAGGCAGCAGGCACCAGAAAATCGTACAGTGGGCAGCAGGTACCAGAAAATCGCAATGTGGGCAGCAGTTACCAGAATATCGCAATGTGGGCAGCAGACACCAGAAAATCGCAATGTGGGCAGCAGACACCAGAAAATCGCAATGTGGGCAGCAGGCATCAGAAAATCGCAATGTAGGCAGCAGGCACCAGAATATCGCAATGTGGGCAGCAGTTACCAGAATATCACAATGTGTGCAGCAGTTACCAGAATATCGCAATGTGGGCAGCAGGCACCAGAAAATCGTACAGTGGGCAGCAGGCACCAGAAAATCGCAATGTGGGCAGCAGTCACCAGAAAATCGCAATGTGGGCAGTAGTCACCAGAAAATCGCAATGTGGGCAGCAGTCACCAGAAAATCGCAATGTGGGCAGCAGGCATCAGAAAATCGCAATGTGGGCAGCAGGCATCAGAAAATCGCAATGTGGGCAGCAGGCACCAGAAAATTGCAATGTGGGCAGCAGTTACCAGAATATCGCAATGTGGGCAGCAGTTACCAGAATATCGCAATGTGGGCAGCAGTGACCAGAAAAAAAAATGCCCCTGTAAAAAAAAACAACAATTCCCTTACCTGTCAGGAGTCTCTCCCGGCCTCTGGTGCGCAGCTCCTCCAGCGACGATGCTCCTGTGCACTGCAGCACATCTCCCGCGCTGAGTTTGACAGGCAGAGTGCAGGGCTACGGCAAGATGGCGCCCGAAGCCCTGTACTGGAGACACAAATAGTCTCCAGTGCAGGGCTTCTTTGGCGGCCATCTTGCCGTAGCCCTGCTCTGCCTGCCGGAGGAATATGCAGGCTGCCAGAGCGGGGCTGCGGGGAATGAACTGGCGCAGCGTCTATTAGACGCTGCGGCCAGATGAGCACCTTGCTGGGGGGTACAGAATCGGCAGCGCTCCCCCCGCACACAGTGAGCGGGCCCCTGAGCGGCCCCGGGCCCCCCTGCGGCTGAGGGGGTCGCATCCCCGGTAGGTACGCCGGTGCTTGAAACAGTTAACAAGCTAGATCAAACTGTTTTGAGGAATGCTTAAAGGGTAATGTTATGGTCTATGAGAGGTAAAATAAATAAATGAATAAATAAGCGTTAGTGTTAATGTTATTTCAGCGAAATGGCTAAGGTCAAGTATAATGTTCAGATGATTGAGGAGAGTTGGAGATGGTGAAATGTTAAGACTCTATCCACACAAAACGGTGTTGGGCATGAGCAATGCACATCATGTGAAAATACCCCAAAAAGCGCTGCAGGTCAGGCTTTCCTTTTTATATCTGTAGTGCCTTTTGAAACTAGAGCTGTGTGTTCAGATTGTTTCCATGTAGCCCCCCAAAAATGTAATCTGTATTTGGGTAGTGGCAGTGGCTGGATAGTGTAATGGTTAGGGTTCTGACACAGTCTGACACAGGAGACCTGGGTTCAAATCTCAGCTCTTCCTCGTCAGACTTCATAACACTCCTGCTGCCTACTCAGCGCACCCTAGTGGCAGCAGCTCAAGTGCTTTGAGTCCACCAGGAGAAAAGCGCAATATAAATGTTCTTTATCTTGTCTTGTATGCTGGTTGCGCATGCCTCAGCTGTACTGAATCAGGATGCGTTTCTCAGAATTTCACCCAGTAGTGGTTTGGCAGCAGTGCTGAGCGATTTTCATTGGTCAGTAACACTTACATAGTAATTGAGCCCTTATGCTGGCCAAACAAAGCAGCATACAGTATAATTTTTAGATAGAGCTAACAAACAATCAATCAATCTGTGTTATTTGCCTTTTCTGAAAAAAAAAATATGAATGATTCCTCCAACATGCAATCATTTATTACATGCTGTCTGATAGAAATGGATCTTTCAAAAGATTGATTTTATGGAGGTATCCTTATTTGCGAAGGAAAAAATGAACTCTTAATTTCCTGACAATATGATCTTTTCAAAATAAAAATGTGATTGATTGGCTTACTATACTGTTTATTGTCTGGCTTGCATGAAGGATGCTTTGCAAGACACAATACAGTCATTCAGCAAAACAATCGGTTCAGTCATATGGTTATGTAAATCAAAAGGTGGCCACACACTATGCAATCTGACTGCACAATTTTTATACAATCTTACCAACATCCATATAGTATAACAGCAATGGATTCACTGTGACTTGGATATATTTTTCAGTTAGTCTCGTATACTACATGAAAGTGGTAAAATTGGTGATTGATTGATTCAGCTTGTATGGTGTGTGGCCTTCTATAAGCTTAATGCAAATTATCTCTTCATTGATATCAAGTGCCCTTTTATCAATTGTTTATTTTCAGAAATTCTATCAACACAAGCAGAAACGTGATGGTTCAACACAATAATCTTTTGCTTGTGATCACATATGTAGTTAATGACAATTTTATTGTAATGGAACTTTAAAACGTATTTGTAGCAGAATGTCCACTGTATGTGACAACATTTGCAAGGTTAATACAGTACAGTTTAATTGCTCTACACTCCACATTTACTCCAGTGATCACATCTACTGTTAGTTAATTCTGTTTAAGCACACCGGAAGTGAGAGGGATATGGAGGATGCCATATTCATTTCCGTTTTAAGCAACACAAATTGCTTGGCTGTCCTGCTGATCCTTTACCTCTAATACATTTTTAGCCATAGACCCTGAACAAGCATGCAGGTTAGATGTTTTGACTGCAGTCTGAATGTGTTAGTTGCATGCATTGCTGATGAATATCAGGTAGGCTGCTGACATCAAAAGTGGAGTGGAAGTAAGGGGGAGAAGAGTTCATAAGTGTTAGAAGTTAAGTATTATGTAGGCCTCAGTGATTTGAACTGAGTTAGTCAAAAAGGCTTGGGGTGCAGACTTGCCCTTTAAAGAGATTTTCTCTTAGAGAGAAAATCTACAGTTCTGACTGTCAGCAGAACTAGGACATACCAAGAAGCTGTTCTATGGACAAGGCCACAGGTCTCACTGACCTCAACATGTAAACCACAAGAACAGTAAACACAGCCATGTTTAATCAATATAGAATCATGACACCATAAGGGGTCTGAGCCAATTGTAGGTTTGGGGGGGAGGCTCAGATGATGTTCCAGTTAACTCTTTTCTGGTCCGTATAAAACCCACCGCCAGCGTCCGGGGAGGCACTTTTCTGCTTCCTGTCCCTGCTGGCTATAATAATCTTTAGTTATGTTTTGACATCTTGTATGCTCTATCTGTAGTATCTGTATATACAGTACTTAATTTAGATGTAACTTAAGGTCCGTAAACACGCCGGACTGGAGGCTCCAGTCCGGCGTGTGTACGGACCTTTAGTATAGAAAGAAGATAATTTGATTACCATTCATAAGGAAGGTAATCAAGAAGCTGTAACGCAACGGACTTACTACAGAAGAATCTGCTTTGCTAAGATGTAACGAACTGTATCTGTATATCTGTTTACTGAATAAACACTTTGGAACTTGGAAGCCGCCTAAAGAAGTTCTATCTCCTATGCTGTTTTGCTGTGATGATGTAACGTCTGCGGCTGCGGGCACACAGGGTGTCTCCGCAGCCGCCTAAGTTTCCCTGCTCGGAGGGTTTTTCCGTTCCGTCGGCATCTAGCACGCCGAGGACGGAATTGTCTTTGGCCCATAGGGTTGCAGTATCGCGTGGCCGCGCGCGTAGACAGGACCTTTATGCTGGGAGGAGGCGCGTCAGCTGACCCGCTGGTCGGCTGACGTCAGAGGGGACTCACGCCGCTCAGGATTGGCTAATTGCAGTGGGCGCAGCTGTGAGGTCTCCTCTGCTTCTTAAGCTTTCACGATTCACTCGCAACCTGTCTGCTGTTGCGAATACATACGTGTTAGCGCTCAGACCTTAGACTAGTATCCGGTGTGCTTTGATCTGGGAGGAAACCAGGGATTTCACACAAGACTAGGACTATTGTTTATTGTATTATTATTGATATTCTGTGTATGACTCTGGCTTATCTCTGACTCCGCTATTGCTTAACGTTTCTGTACCTCTACCCATCTGATCTAGTTGCTGAACCTCTGCCTGAATACCTACTACTCTTTTGCCTACTAATTCTGTACTTTATCTGCCTCTCAGTTGCCGAACCTAGCCTGTCTGACCTCTCTACTCACCAGTGGGCCCTTGCCACTGGTGAGGTGCGTTTCTGATAGTACCCACCAGCTCCTCTGGTGAGGTTTAGTTAAATCTACTCAGTTACTGTTTCTGATAGTACCCACCAGCTCCTCTGGTGAGGTCTCATTAAACTAATCAGTTACTGTTGCACCAAGCGCATCTCACTCTGTGTTCCTGTTAGCTATACTTGCTTGGTGATTCTGCAGATCACCACATAATCAGGTATAGCGTCTGTATTATTGGTGATTCTGCAGATCACCACATAATCAGACGTCTGTGTTGCTACACCAAAACATTATTACAATTGTTACAGATGAGAATCGTGTTTGCAGCTCTTACTAATGAGTTGCTGGTGCCGGAATAAAGGTGTGTTGTTGTTGATAGAAACATATAGTTTCTTACAATAAGCTTCTGCATTGGTCAACAAAACCATCCATTGCATTGAAGTGAAAATAAACTGATTAAATAAATAATTGATCGATCCTCCTACTCCTAAAAATTACTATTTTTTTTAGATATCACATGGTTTTATTTTATGTTTCAACATTTACACAGTAGATTTAATGTTTTATTATCTCTGCTCAATTGCAGTTTATTAACTGTCCCAGAGCTAAAATACATGAACTATCTGACAAGGGAGAGAGAACATGTCACTTGCATTCCTGAAAGTTAACTCGTTCAATCAGTTAAAGCAAAAAAACACAGCCTAGTTAGGTTTGACACTGTACATACACATGTTTATCTCATCATGTCACCTCGGTTACACTTTAAAGAACTAATAGAGAGTGTTAAGATATGTGTTGATTCATGATTCATATGCCCTTATACAGCTTATTCACTGATCTAGAGTTATGTGACAATATTGTCTGTTTGTTAACCAGGAAGTGTTAAATAAAGTTTTTACTCGGAGAGCAGAGAAAAAAAGAAAGAGAAGAGAACAGTGTGTGTTCCTGAGAGAAACCAAAGCATGGTGTCTGTGTGCAGTTTATCCTCTATCAGAGATCTGCTGTAACTCACAAGATAAGATTAGAAAGCAGCATTTGGCTGGTAATCCCATCTCTTAAACTAAAATGGCAACAGAAAAGTTAGAAAAATGATAGGATTGGTGCAAAGATAAACTTTAAAGGGAAATTAATCATTAATGGTTTGAAGTAGATGAAGTAGATGTTAGATAGTTAAAAACCTTGTAACTTTGCTGGACCTGTTCTTGTACTAGAGAAAGCCATAAGTCGAAAGCGAAAGGGGATATGTGTCTCTTCATAATTGTGCCCAAGATGACAGAGAAAAAATTGATCTCAGCTTTGGTGCATGACTTAGACCTGTGCAGAAAACACATGTTGTACGATGGGACTGAATGATAGCTTTTCTTGGCACCAGCAATGAGGTTCCCAAGAAACATCAGCTGCTGTCAAAGAACAGAGCAATCACAAATATGTTATGAGAAAAGAGCATTATGTGCAGAGCTGGCAGCAGAAGCAGCCTAGCAGCTTAATCAATACATTCCTACAGTCTTATGGCTCATACACACGGAGTACGGCTGTCGCCGCAACCATGTGGCATGCGCGTGTTGCGGCGACAGGTCGCCCGTGTGTATGACATGCGCGCCCTGAACCGTCGCCCGTTGGAGCTGTCGCCAGGCGATTGACATGTTCAATCGCCGGCTACAGCTGTCGCCGCAACTTCGCCGCAACTGTCGCTAGTCCGCGTGTGTATGCGGACTACCGACAGGAAACACAATGCAAGTGAATAGAGCATCCGGCCGGGGGATGCTCCATTCACAGACAGCTTCCGACGCGTCTCTGCCTTTCTGGCGTGACATGTGGACAGCTGTCGCTGGCGCTTGTAAACATGCAACAGGGGACATTTTTCCCCCGTGTGTATGTAGCTTAACTCATTGTCAGAGAGCTAGAAGAAGCAGGAGCACATGTGATCTTCACTACAGCCACCCATGCCTCCCTGTGTGCTGTGAAGGTGGAGACTGCCTCACTCTACTCCTTACAAAATCAAATCAAATCAAAGATAGCTTTATTGGCATGACCAAGATTCATTACAGGTATTGCCAAAGCAAGGGGAAAAGGGGGACATGGGAGGGGGTGAGGTAGGGGGAAATTGGCTAAGTAGTCTGTGGACATTTTTTAGGTTTACAGTTCCGTTATGCTCCTCTCAGTCTGTGGCATGCTGTTGTAATGTCTGATTGCGCTGCCCGGAAGCTCCCTTCCACACTGAGTAGCACGCATGCTCAGTGTGAAGTTAATGATGCTGCTGGAGGTAAAATACTAAATATCTCCGCTCCCATACCTCTTACACTCCCCAAATTTTCAGGGTAGGGAGGGGACCCCCTGAACGACCTCTATGCCAAATTGCAGCCCCGAGATCCACTGGTTCAGGAGATAGATTAGAGAGATCTATCTCGGGAACCAGCGGGTCTCGGGGGCTGCAATTTAGCATAGAGTTTGTTCGGGGGGTCCCCTCCCTACCCTGAAAATTTGGGGAGTGTAAGAGGTGTGGGAGCGGAGATATTTAGTATTTTACCTCCAGCAGCATCATTGTATAGGAAATGTGGCCGCACAGTCTCCTACTGCGCATGCGGGGCAGCGCAAATCCACAGGCAGCGTAATCAGACACAACACTGTAACATAGCGCGCAGTGATTGTCACTGTGGATTCCTCTTCTCCAGTACGATATATGTTTTTCTCTCATCTTCATTCCTTTCTCTCTACCACATTCCCTAACATCAGTATCATGTTACAACAGAGAACAGCCTTCCATCACAGAGTTTTCCATCTAAGTGCACAGTAAGTGTGGGATATTCCTCAGGGCCCATCAAGAGTTCTTAGACCTTGGCCAAAGGTCCCTGGCATGTCAGCAGAGGCAGCGCTAAATGATGAAATTTGTCTACTAATGAGAAATGCATGTACCACTCCCCCAGTGTGTCAGTCTACTGTTGCTATATGGGCCTGTTATTCAAAACCCCTGCACAGTCCTTCTGCATGCCATGCTCAGACATTCAAAAGTGTTTTATATGACCTGAAAAAGAGGGCTGCACAGTTACTCAGACCCCACCGTCCATAATACCCATGTTTTTTTGCTTTACTTCTGCCTTTCATTTAATATAATAAAAAAGGTCAACATAGGGTAAAAGAACGTGTATTTGGATGATTAATTTAACAATTTCAGTTTACATTTTCTTCACAACCTAGAAGAAACCAAAATAAAAGAGAGAAAAAAAAGTTAAAAACAAAGTGCAGAAAAATGAAGGTTTAATCGTTAAAAGAACCATTTTAAAAGGACCAAAGGACAAGGACTCACAAAAGTGTGTACAGTACTGTGAATGCTGTAAAATACAAGCAAAAATCAGCACTGCCTAACACAGCCTAACAATATTGTAGTGTTGGCGACCTCTGAATGGCTAAGGGTGGTCATTGGGATTGCAAGGACACACATGAAGGCTACATTCTACCGGATGCTGTTTTGTCCTTGAAAAAAACACAAATTCTATTGCCAGCACAGCATGAAAAATTTTAGAAATATTCTGCGATAACCCAATAATCCCTTTTTGCAGCAAAAACTGATTTCGCAAATGAGCCATTCGCCTCTCCAGACAACTCTGCCATGGAATTTTCATTGTAAGCAGCTAATTCATATTTTGTTTTTTTTTCATGATATGCCTAATTTTTACTGCACAAATGTCAGCTGCATCAACAGAAATAACATTACAAATGTGATCAAGGTGTGTATGAAATCATTCATTATCAATAGTAGTATCATTCTTTGCATATGAATCCATGTACGTATCTGAAACATGCAAAAAATACCAATAATAATAATAATCTAAAAAACAGGGTTTATGTACACCATCTTGTTTTTATTTTTCAGAATTTTTATTTGTTATTTTTATACATTTATTTATTTGTATTATTTCATTAAAAACAGTGATAATATATTGTAAGCTCTTCTGTCATAAACAATACTACTACTACTAATAATAATAACAACAGTGATGATAATGATGATGATAAAGAAATAAAGTTAATTAAAATGTAAACTATAAATACATTTCCTTGATCGCATTTTATTTATCTTTTTAGCATGTTATTATCTCTGTTATTTTTAATGTTAATCTATGGTTAGTATAGGTTATGTAACAAACAGTGGAGCTGGTTTATCAAGATGGGTGCAAAGAGAATGAACAAAAGCAGAGCAGTAGTTCAGAGTTGCCAATCAGATTTCAGGTAGTAAATGAAACAAGGATTTTAATTAGTTACGTTGGGCAATCTTTTTTTAATTTTCTTCCACTCTTCCTCATACTTGTCTTGAGAAATAAACTCTAGTACGAAAATTAAATTTGCTTGCATTCCTTTCTCTCACTCTCTCGCTTTCTTTATTTCAAAATTACTAGAAAAATTACTTTAAGGACCACTATTGCGAAAAATTGTTAAATGTAAAATTTATGTAAACACACAAATAAGAAGTAAGTTTCTTCCAGATTAAAATGAGCCATAGGTTACTTTTCTCCCATCTTGCTGTTACTCACAGTAAGTAGTAGAAATCTGACAGAACCAACAGGCTTTGGTCTCGTCCATCTGGGGGGGGGGGGGGGGGGGGTGAGTTTCAGCATAACTTTTAATGTTTATAAAGACACTCCTTGAAAAGGATTTATATAAAGATGCTGGCCAGCCTCCCTGCTTACTGCACACTGTTTTAGCAGTTGGACAGAGCAGCTGCCATCCACTATGTGCTTTTGAAAATAAAGAAAACTCTGAGAATCCCCCATAAGGAGATGGGCTAGTCCAAAACCTGTCGGTTATCTCATATTTCAACTACCTACTGAAAGTGACAGTAAGATGGGAGAAAAGTAAATTATGGCACATTTTACTCGGGAAGAAATGCACTTTTTGATTTGTATGTGTTTACATGTATTTTAAATTTTACAATTTTCACAAGTGGTCCTTTAATAAGAAACAACACCCATATAAAGTACAAATAACTTGTAACTTGTAACTCAGCATTATCTGTTCTAAACTCCCAAGAAGGAAAGAAGAATGTGGCATTTAGATTAAGCATTTGAAATATTTTGCACTACACTTTCTTACCACATGAGGCTGCTCTAGCAAAGCAATAAGGCTTGTCATTTCTCTGGCTTTTCTCCCTACATGTCTTCCATGTAATTCCTCCATTTTTACATTTCTTTGCTTATTACTTCTTCACAGTGTGTGGTTTAAATGCATTCAGACTTTCTTTTAGTGTGTGCATTTACAGCCTGTGGTCAGCAGAGACCAAATCGGCTTGTGTAGTTTAGTTCAGAATAAGTAAGTGTGCTGGAAATACAACCAAGCGGGTAAATAATTACCACACATTCTGTTCCTATGCCAAGCTGTTTCTGTAGAAAACAAAAAAGTCTACCTATATTGAAAGCCTTTTAGGGCAAAAGACAATGCAGAGAGACATAATGATACAAAATGTTCTTTTAGAAATCTACTCAAGTAAATGTAAGGATTTTTCCAATTGGTTGCTGTGAGTCCAGTTATTTTTTATTATTATTAGGCTCCATGCACACTATACATTTCTGTATTAATTTTGTGCGCAATTTTGCATACGTTTTCGCCAATGAAAGTATGTCAAGTGCATTTAAATGCAGCAGTCCATTGTATGAGATAAGAATGACAATGATCCCATCGTATGAGATAAGAATGACACACTTTTGTGTAGTTTCTGCACAGCACCACTTACTGTAGTGAAACCGCATACAAAACACATCGTCCTTGATTCCCTAAAGGGTGCTAAGAGCTAACACCCTAGTGAAGAGGCACTTAGGACACGAAAATGGCGCTTCACGCGCTAATATGCGTGCAAGCGTTCGCACACGCAAAGTTTAAGCGGTGCGTGGTGCGCCGATAACATCGCACCAGTGCGCGTGAACCACGGTATGACGTTTCGCACACACCGGTGCAACGTTATCGGCGCACCACGCAGCGCTTGAACTTTGCACACGATCAGTAAGAGCTTTAGACGTGCAAACTACTTAGCACTCTAGTTTGCACGTCCAAAGCTGTTAGGCATGCTAACTATGTTAGTACACCTTTGTGAATCAAGCCCATCATGTTTGTGATTTGTCTTGCATTTTTGTTTGTGTTTTTGAATGTGTTTAGTGTGCATGAAGCTTTTGCATGTCATTGTCTTTATACTTAAGTGTGCTTACAATAACTTGAATAGGACTCTGATCAATTATGCAGGCTTCTTCTATAACTGATTTTGCTTTTGTTTTAAGATACAAGCTTCTCTCAGGCAATGTTAAGGCTTGGTGTTTCTTTAACAGCTTCACAGCATCAGAACTTTGTTTTTCTTACCAAAGCATCATTTTTAGCTTCATTTTTAGCTAAGCTCCACCTATCCAAGAAAAAAAGCCTGGCCTTTTTACCCTGATGCGGTGCAGAGCATGATGGGATTTCCTCTGTTGTAGTTCACGTTGCCTAGCAACTGGGAGAGGTGCTCAGGAGGACACAGGACAGTTGGAACTGTGTATTATGCTCCCTGTCACCTCCTTTCAACCAAAAAGATGGCTGCCATCATGAAATCAATAATTTACTTGTTCTTTTAAAACAGGGTGGGTAAGAGATTATATTACCGTATATACTCGCAAGCAAGCCGACCCGCATATAAGCCGACCCCCCAACTTTTGCCTGAAAAAGCAGGAAAAAATGATTGACCCTCATATAAGCCGGGGGTAGGAAATGCTGGCCGCATGATCCCCCCCAGTGTGTCCCAGTATAGCTAGTATAGTGCCCAGTATGGGAAGGTAGTGCCTCAGTATAGTTAGTAAAGTGCCCAGGATAGCTAGTATAGTGACCAGGATAGCTAGTATAGTGCCCAGGATAGCTAGTATCATGCCCAGTATAGCTTGTAAAGTGCCCAGGATAGCTAGTATAGTGCCCAGGATAGCTAGTATAGTGCCCAGGATAGCTAGTATAGTGACCAGGATAGCTAGTATAGTGCCCAGGATAGCTAGTATCATGCCCAGGATAGCTAGTATCGTGCCCAGTATAGCTAGTATAGTGCCCAGGATAGCTAGTATCGTGCCCAGGATAGCTAGTATAGTGCCCAGGATAGCTAGTATCATGCCCAGGATAGCTAGTATAGTGCCCAGGATAGCTAGTATCGTGCCCAGGATAGCTAGTATAGTGCCCAGGATAGCTAGTATCGTGCCCAGGATAGTGCCCAGGATAGCTAGTATAATGCCCAGGATAGCAAGTATCGTGCCCAGGATAGCTAGTATCGTGCCCAGGATAGTGCCCAGGATAGCTAGTATAGTGCCCAGGATAGCTAGTATAGTGCCCAGGATAGCTATTATAGTGCCCAGGATAGCTAGTATAGTGCCCAGGATAGCTAGTATCGTGCCCAGGATAGCTAGTATCATGCCCAGGATAGCTAGTATCGTGCCCAGGATAGCTAGTATCGTGCCCAGGATAGCGGGTTTAGGGCGCCCGTCCCCCCCGCTCCCCCCGCGGCCGCTGCTATTACCTTAGCTCCGCGGCTTCCTATTCCCCTGTCCTGCTCTTAAACAGCAGCTCGCCCCACGGTGGCTGCTGCGTGATGACGGAGGAAGTCTCAGAGAGCGGCTTCCTGGTTACTATGGGAACCTCTCTCTGCACTTCCTCCGTCATCACGCAGCAGCCACCGTGGGGCGAGCTGCTGTTTAATTAAGAGCAGGACAGGGGAATAGGAAGCCGCGGAGCTAAGGTAATAGCAGCGGCCGCGGGGGGAGCGGGTGGAAGAGGGCGGGGGAGCGGGGGGACGACCCTCAGGCACATCACTCGCAAGCAAGCCAACCCCCCAACTTTTGACCCACTTTTTGTGGGTCCAAAATTCGGCTTGCTTGCGAGTATATACGGTACCTATCTATTTTAATTAACATAACTAATGTAACTTAATGGCAGTATGTTTGTTTAGGCTGAAGTTCCTCTTTAAGCACTTTAGAGCACTTCTGGCGCAGCGTACTGCAACGTGGGAGTGCGAACTGCCCATAAATTAGCATTAGGCTGCAGCGGGGTACGGAAAATTTAACGCACTGCCTCAGTGTGGAAGGGACCTAAAGTAAATAATGTGCTCGAAGTGGAGCTGAATTCTTGCACAGGACAGAAAAGAAACACATAGAAATTCTCCCTGTCTGTATTTAGAGAGTTTAGCCTTTCTAATTCCCCTCATCTGTGTCTAAAGTTGTAATTTGATCTCTCCCCTGGTCAGCTGACTACTACGTCAGATAAGACAAATAAGCTCATTTGAAAGCACTGGATGTTAACAATATGTCTGCTTCCATGAAAGCAGGAAGTAGAAACAGTGCAGATTCAGGGCCGGATTTGTACTTTTTACCGCCCAAGACCCATTACCTCCAGCCGCCCCATGACAACAACGTGGTTAGGATAGGGTTATCGGCCATAGAAAAGGGGGGAGGTTAGAAATACTAATAGATCAGGTTATTAGGTTTAGGTACTTACAAAAAAAAAAGTGCTTAGGAAAGATTAAAAGCTAGGCCTTTTGGCAATTTAGGTTAGGAATTTGAGAATAGCATTATGGGAGAAGGGTTAAACTTAAGTATCAGGTTAGAGTAAAGCTGGCCATACAACTATAGATTTCTACCCAATGTTCCAAAGCGATCGGCGCCTTTCTGAAAGGAATCCGTTCAGAAGGAATTGATTGCTACAACACACAGCACAGCACATTACTTTTTCATAGATTCCAGCAGGTTATCTATTGAAAACTGATCGAACCCCAACGCTGCACTGTTTGATATAATGCAATGCAATGGCCTATCAATCATCTGCCACTCCTGCTCCACCCCCAATTGACCTAGGCGTCCTGTTTGATACTTTAGATCGATTTCTGGTCAAATTCAATCAAATATAAAGGAAATGATTTCCATTTGATTTGATCAGAGTGAACAAATCTGCAGGGAATCAAATTAGAAATTCAATGTGTGTGTATGGGGACCACTATCGCGAAAAAAGTAGGCAGTTACAATCCGGTTTTGGGCCAGTCCATCTCCTCATGGGGGATTCTCAGGGTCTTCTTTGTTTTCAACAGCATTTCCTGAACAGCAGTTTAACTGCCAAAATAGTAAGGATACCAGCCGGCCTCCCTACTCTCTTGCACACTATTTTGACAGTTAGACTTTGCAACTGCTGTTCAGGAAATGCTGCTGAAAACAAAGAAAACTCTGAGAATCGCCCACGAGGAGATGGACTGGCCCAAAACCTGTCGGTTCAGTCAGATATTAACTGCCTAGTTTTTTCACGATAGGGGTCCTTTAAAGTGCTGCAGAAGATGTTAGCAGTATATAAATACATAATAATAATAATAATGTAGGACATTAGACTATGATAGGATTAGATTGTGATTAGATTGTGAGCATTTATATGTCAGAGCTATATAAATACATAATAATAATAATAATAATGGTAGGACATTAGACTATGAATATGGTAGGATTAGATTGTGAGCTCCTCTGAGGACAGTCAGTGACATGGCTATGTACTCTGTAAAGTGCGGCAGAAGATGTTAGCACTATAGAAATACATAATAATAATAATAATGTAGGACATTAGACTATGACTATGGATTAGATGCATGCCACTCCCCGCCTGCTGTGTGACATCACTCACGTGCCGCTTTGTTGTCCCTCTACCCCCTGCATGACAACAGAATGCCTTGTCAGTTACACAGCTGACCCGCATCTGTACAGTCCAGCCCAGCGATGTTGCCCAAGAGGATTGGGTCTTGATTCCGGACAGGTGACAGTCACAGCCTCACAGGTGTGTATGCACCTTAACAAGAACCCATAAGTACTAAGAGCAGTGCAAACTAATCAGGCTGTATCAATTAGATAAAAACAAGTGTAATAAGTTTGTAGTCAATTTTAAAAACTGCTTTTATCCATATAAAGTAGCTGTAGGGAGAAAGTGCTGGTGCTCAAACATAGATATAATTAGGTTGATTCATGAAATGCTAATGCGCTAAGCCGCATGGGTTAAACCGGTGAGCGCACGCTATCAGCGTAGTGAGCGCTCTTGGCTGCACGTGCTTCTTTGAAGTACAGTGCGATGATTTGTAGCACGCCCGTCATACTTTACTAGTGCGGCCGCTACTACATTAAATGTAGTAAAGTATGACGGTCGTGCTACATACCATCGCACTGTACTTCAAAGAAGCACGCTTAGCCAAGAGCGCTCGCTACGCTGATAGCGTGCGCTCACCGGTTTAACCCATGCGGCTTAGTGCATTAGCATTTCATGAATCAACCTCAATATCCTTTAAAAAAAACAGGGTGAACCACTGATCTCAGAAGACTAAAAGTGCAATAAGAAAAGGAACAAGTGTGAATAGCTCTGCTAGGGCAATGGAAAGACAAATGACTGTGGGGGGAGGAGAAGGGAAATAATTCTACCTGATGAAAATGATGAAAGGAATGAAAGGGGTGGATAGAGAGAAGAGATGAAGCCAGGCTACAGGAGGACAGAGGGGACCACCAGGCAGCCCTGTTTTAGTAGCTTGCTCCTGGGAAGGAAGAAGGAGGGGGAGGGGGAGAGAGAGGGATGCCATTCCCAGCTGGTCACTCATTGCACAGGCACAGCGTGCTTCTAGTCTGCAAAATGCTTTCTGTTCTGCGGACACTTCTCCTCCCTCCCTTCACTCTGACAGCGCTACCACCATGCACAGATACCTTTGCTGTGCTGAGAGTAGCCGCCCGTCTTCTTCCTGAAACTGAATCTCCCGGCTTGGCTTCTCTGCTCAGCCCCTCCTCCTTCAGTGTCAGAGCGGAGAGGAAAGGAGGGGAGGGGCGCTTTCCTCCGTTCAGTTCCTAGCAGAGACGGGACAGATGGTGTACAGTGTGCGACAGTCGCCCCAGCATTCCTGTCGGCAGGTTTCCGCCCTAGGAACCGGCCTAGGTGGCCTGTGCGGAAATCCGGCCCTGTGCAGATTTATTGTAGGATTTGTATAAGCTGTAACAAAGAAATGTTTTTCTTTAAAGGTTATCATGCTGTTGCATATCTTTTAGAGCAGAGAGGAAGTTCTGAGTACAGGTCCGCTTTAAAGTCTTAGTGTGCTGAAAATAACTTAAAGTCATTAGTAATTGCTAAAAAAAAATGCAGCAGATACTTGCCTAAGGAGAGGGTAGGCTCAGGGTCCTATAGAGCCTTACCACTCCTCTTCTGGTCCCCTCCGTTAAGTGCTGGCTCTACCGTTTGGATCCCCCGCTGCGGGGTACTTTGAAAGTCTTCGAAAGGAGGGTGCTGCGGGGGACTTAAGGAATCAGTTTGTCCCGGCGCGGGCACAGGGCGGCTGCAGAAGTCTGGTAGAAGCCCCAGGTAAGTATAACTATTTTTTTATATATACAGTTAAGGTTCACTTTAAAGGACAGCTGACCTGAGAGGAATATGGAGGCTGCCATAATTATTTCCTGTGAGGACTACTAGATGATGCTGAATTTTAGCTGGCTGAGGCCTGCCTGCGTTATCATCTTGGCTGGGCACAGGCTTGAACTGGTGAATATTTGGCTGTATACAAGTAGGGATGATCAGAAAGTGCAACTTCCGATTCCGTGGAAATATGGAATTCCGTCAGAACGAAATTCCGTAGCCGTTACATTCCGGCGGTATTTCCGGCGGTACAATTTCAGTAATCTCATTTGAAACCTCCTTTTTTAAATATCGTAGGCCATGGGACCTAGTGGCTGTTCCACCGGTCATTTTTTTTTTTTTTTGGAGCAGCAGGAGTTGTCGTAGGCCATGGGACCTAGAGGTGGTTCAACGGCAGTCATACATTTTTTTTGTTTGCAGCAGCAGGAGTTGTCGTAGGCCATGGGACCTAAAGGTGGTTCCACGGCAGTCATAAAATGTTTTGTTTGCAGCAGCAGGAGTTGTCGTAGGCCAATTATTGTAGTCATCTTATTATTGTATTGTATCATTATCTTATGAATCAGTGAGAGGGGCCTTGTAATTGTCACTGATCCATGACTCATTCATTTTTATGAACGTTAGACAGATCCGTTGGTCAGTGACCACCCCACCTGCAGCGCTAAATACTCAATCAGAAAGAACACTGGCGGCGGGGCATGCCCGAACCTCCAGTGCATACTGAGCGAGTTCAGGCCAGGTATCCAGTTGTTTTGTCTAATACTCCATGAAGAAGAGAAGAACCGAGAGCCCGATATGGTGTAGTATGTCAAGGTAATTGGATAATTAGAAAGAGTATGAATTGTATACTCACAAACCAGGGTTACCTCCAGGCAACCACTGTATAGGCAGGTGAGGAGATTAGCCTGTCCTCACTCAGGAATAAGAAGTCGCTCTCTGTAGGCTTGAAAAACAAGAAGGGGTATCCCCCTCCACCAAAGGTGGATACAATCAGTATTATGGTAGAGAACAGAGGCGCCAAAAGGATAAAAACAATATTTAAAAGTTTTAAAATTATTGCTTAGGAGGCAGTGGTGGACTCACCTCCCACAAGCAGACACAACAACTGTGTATTCACAAAAGGGACATTTATTGGTATACTCCAAATAAGGTCGCAACGCGTTTCGCAGGTCAAACCCGCTTCATCAGGCAATTATAGGAAGGAGCACACAACAGCAGTATGTCCAGATAGCACCTGGCGCCTCGGCGCCAGGTGCTATCTGGACATACTGCTGTTGTGTGCTCCTTCCTATAATTGCCTGATGAAGCGGGTTTGACCTGCGAAACGCGTTGCGACCTTATTTGGAGTATACCAATAAATGTCCCTTTTGTGAATACACAGTTGTTGTGTCTGCTTGTGGGAGGTGAGTCCACCACTGCCTCCTAAGCAATAATTTTAAAACTTTTAAATATTGTTTTTATCCTTTTGGCGCCTCTGTTCTCTACCATAATACTAATACTCCATGAGGTCATCATTACTCTCCATATTGTCTGGAGCACTAGCCGACCCCAAGTAATCATTCACCATAGCCGCTGGCGGTGACCACTTTGTCCGCTGGTGGTGCTGCTGCTAGAAGGAGTATCTGGCATTGGCTGATAAAACTCCTTCAGCATACTCAGCAGGTTCACAGATTGGCTATTGGTGCTGCTGCTGGGAGTGGGATCACCAGACCTTTGCTGAGTGTGATGAGGCTTGGTAGCTTGGGCCCGGGATACAGGTGCAGGAAACGCATCTTCTACCCAATGAAGAAGTGCATGTGAATGTGGCTCATCCTGGCATCTGCTTGGGAGGAGGGTATGAACTGGCACATTTTCCCCTTGCACTGGGGATCTAAGATGGTGGCCACCCACATATCGAGCCTTGATTTTAGAGTTTTAATCCGGGGTCCTTACGGAGGCACTGGTGCATATGTGCAGCCATAGGGAAGAGATGTCTGCCATTTATCACCTCTTCCTGGCTGTCAGAACTGTCATCATGCTCCAGCTCCACATCATCTGAATCTTCTTCCCACCCACGGACAATGGGCTCTTCCGCTTCCACAAGCTCTGCCTCCTCATCCAGGACTGGAGCATGCTCACCCACTCCCCCACTTGACTGACCACTGTTCAGTAGGGCTTCCTCCCCCTATTCGAGCAGTTTGTCAAGAGCCTTGTCCAGCATGAAGACAAGAGGCAGCACCTCTGATATGCTGCAGTGCTCCTCACTGACCACTTTTGTTGCTGGCTCAAACGGCTCCAACACTTTGCACACCTGTCCAATCAGCTGCCACTGGTCCCCAGTAATGTATTCCAGTGGCCCTGTTCTGGTGGAAGATGTCTGAGACAGGTATAGCCTGACCACCATGCGCTGCTTCCACAACCTCTCTAGCATGTGGAGGGTGGAGTTCCACCGCGTTGGACAATTGGAAATAAGCCTATGCTGGGGCAGGCTATGGTCCACTGCAGCAGTTTCAAGGCCACGGTGGCAGTTGGGGAACGACGGATGTGGGCTGACACTTTTCGCACTGAGGCCACAGCATCCTTCAACCCATCAAAAGTCCGTAGAAACATCTGGACTACAAGGTTGAAGACGTGGGCCAAGCAAGGTAAGTGGGTATAGCCACCTTCCGAAATGGCGGCCAGCATATTGGCACCATTATCAGACACCACTACACCTGTGTCCAGTTTTCGGGGGGTCAGCCACTGCCGAATCTGATCGTGTAAGGCTGCAAGGATTACAGATCCGGTTTGCCTGTTCTCATCTATGGATTCCAGTTTCAGCACTGCTTGGCATCGATGGTGCTGCAGACCAGTGTAGGAGTGGGACCACTTGCTGGGAGGCTCAGCAACGGCAGACTGGCCTTGGACAGAACAAGTAGCAGAGGGAAGTGGAACAGGCCTCCCCTTCAAACCACGTAGCGGCACCACCAGCTGAGATGCCCCAGATCTTGCACCCTCCCTAGCAGCACCATGGAGGGTGTCCCAATGGGCGGTAAAAGTTAGATACTTTCCCTGCCCATGCCTGCTGCTCCAGCCATCCATAGTGAAGTGCACCTTGCCACCAACAGCGTGATCCATAGACCGGCCGACACACTCCACAATGTGCTGATATAGGGCAGGGATAGCATTCCTGGCAAAATAATGGTGGCTGGGGATCCGCCATTGTGGAGCAACAGTGTTCATCAGTCTGCGGAAGGGGGCACAGTCCACAAACTGGTAGGGCAGCAGCTGTTGGCCCAACAGCCTTGCCAGGAGCGCATTATTTTTCACCACAAATGGATCACTTGCAGGGAGCATCCGCTTCCTCTGCAACATTTCTGGCACAGAGGCCTGATGCTGGAACACTGGTGATTCAGAGAAAACCAACAAGGGTGATGATGAGGTGCTTGCCGAGGTCTGGAGCCCTCTTCCAGCCTGGCATGCAGAGGGATTTGAAGTGTAATGGGACTGAGCAGGTTAGATAGGAACCGGATAAGTAGAAAAAGAAGAGGAGGGGCCTGTTGCTGCTGCTTTTCCTCCACCCATCTTATTGAAATTTTACATATTCAAACTCCCATCTGTGGTGGTTGCGCAGATGGTGCCGAACCACCTGATTTGCCTCTGCTCACCGATTTACGGCACACAGAACAGACTGCCCTGGATTCATCCTCTTCAAGTACAGTAAAAAAAATTCCATGCAGGGGATGTGCGTGCACGTGGAACAGTGGTGCGACCTGATCTAGCACCTCGATGCTCAGCATTGGACTGGTGGCGGGTACTAACAGACGGGAAAGCACTTGCAGGCTGCTGGCCAACCGTCTGCTTTGTTTCTCCAAGCTGTGCTCACGCCTGCTAGTGCCTAACCCACCAGATGGCGACCACGTCTGATCAGCCGCCTCATCATCCAAAATATCATCCAGTTCAATAAGTGACTCTTCTGGACCCTCCACCTAGCCACCAAACACCTCTGTAGTTGACTGGTGGTGATGTTGACTGGTGACACCGGATGAAGAAAACACAGGGGCCATTTCTGTCACCACAGAACCCACCACTTCTTGGGACCTTGGTCCCATGGTCTCCTCCAATGCCTCATCCCTGTGCTTTACTTCTGGAGGGGAGTACTGGGAGGAAGCAACCTCGTCAAGAGAAGCAGCTGCGGCCATGCTCTGGTCATGAGGAACCTGGCGGCCGGTGCTGCTGCAACTAGCTTCAAGCAGTAGGATCAGCCATACTATTCCAGGGAAAAAAACACATATATAAGTAGATAAATACTTGATCTACTTACATAACACATGTATTGTACTGTCCACGTTTTTATTTCAGTGAATATTATATAGTAAATGACGAGAATTCTGTTCCTGGTGGGGGCCATGTCTTTTGCCCCACAGTTAAGGCTAACTCGTGATGTCATTTCTGCCCTTTACTTTTTTTCTTGTCTCCTCCAATCACTGAGTCACCTCAGCCTTGCTTGTAAACACAAGTGAGTAGGGGGATCAGGTTTCAGATAAGCAGCAGACAGGAAAATAAAGGGAAGAGGAGGAATATATTATAGATAAAAAGAACCCCCAGCATGCAATTCTTTGGCACCGACTACTAAAGAGCAAGTGCTCCTAAGGTATATGATAACTCTAAATCATAACAGCAGAAAATGTTTTGAAGGTTTTGAATGCAGGATTAGCATCTTTATAACTTAATACACTCCGACCAGTTGCTGTTGAAATTTGATTTTTATGGTGAGGATACCTCTTTCAAGTTCCTCAGACTGGGTAGAAGGTTCCTGATCTAAATAATCCACAACTCTCTTCGCCTCCTGCTCTGTCAAAATTTTCCTGCGTGCGAACACAGGGAAGACATCTCTGACCAGGGGGGAATGCTTCCTGCTGCTGCTGCCACCCTCAACCTGATCATGTACTTGACGTGATCCACCAACACCACCATCACTCCATTTTCTTTTAGGAGTGGCAGGAAATTGCTGCTGCTCTCGCTCCATTATTTTGGGGCCACAAACTTTATTGGGGAAGGGGTATGAGCGACAGAACAGATCAGAAAATAAGGGGATGAAATAAAGAAAATAAATCAAACAAACAAAATAAAGAAAACAAACAAACAACAACAAAAATGAACTTAGAAAACAAAACAAAAAAACTTGCACTACACAAATCAATCACCTAACTCACTCTCACTCTGTCAAACACTAAGCCTGCGGCCTGGCTGGCTCTGTCTAACCCTCTCCACACAACAACTAGTACTAGCACACTACACTACACTCTATCACTCAAACTAACAATCTACTGTCACTCTCTCAGTCACAAATACACCTATCTACTACTACTACTAATATATCCCCGCTGATTGGAGGCAAGGGACCCAGGCGGGGACCGGAGCTATGGAGGAGGCGGGGAGTGGCGAGACTGAAACTTACAGAAGTAAACAGCCGACAGCGACACGCTGTGTGCCGACAGCACGGCTGGGTGATTTATGGGGGCATAGCAGAGCGCAGGGGGGGCTTAGGGGGGATCGGTATAGCAATAGAGGCTGGGCAGTATATGCAGACCCAGCCTCTGTGTGCTGATAGCATTGTTAGAACCCACCTCGGGTTCTCTTTAAAGATAACCTAAAGTAAAAAAAAAAAAAATGAGATTAACTCACCTGGGGCTTCCCTCAGCCCCCTGCAGACGATCGGTGCCCTCGCAGCTCCACTCCGATGGCCCAGGACCCGTCGGCGAACACTTCCGGTTTGGCCGCCACCGGCCGACAGGCATGGGAACGCGAGTGATTGTTCGCGTTCCCAGCCTGTATATCGCCCCCTATGCTGCTATTGCGGGCAGGAGGTGGCGATATACAGGCTGGGAACGCGAACAATCACTCGCGTTCCCATGCCTGTCGGCCGGTGACGGCGAAACCGGAAGTCGTCGCCGGCGGGTCCAGAAGCATCGGACCGGAGCTGCAAGGGCACCGATCGTCTGCAGGGAGCTGAGGGAAGCCCCAGGTGAGTTAATCTCATTTTTTTTTGTTGCCTTTAGGTTCACTTTAAGCTGATGCTGCCAAAGGCTTTGCTGGACACAATTTCTTTGCTACACATATCTGGTGGGTATCAGGCAAATCGATCGCATGCAGCTTTTGGAAAAATCAGGCACTGCCATAGACTTTAATTGACAATATTGGCAAGCCAATGCCAAAAGGGAAATTCTGGCACCAGGCGATGCCCTATAATCATTGTTATTGTGGGTTTTTTCACTGTTGTTAAAACAGCAACTAAAGGGAAATGTGGGTGCCAAGAAGCACCAGGTAAATATCATTTTTTTTATTTTTGTTTTTAGCACCACCGGGGGGGGGGGGCTTAGGGTTAGGAACCACTGGGGGGGTTCTACGGTTTAGGCACCACTGGGGAGGTCTTAGGGTTAGGCACCACCAGGGGGAGTCTTAGGGTTAGGCACCACCAGGGAGGCCTTAGGGTTAGGCACCACCAAAGGGGGTCTTAGGGTTAGGCATCACCAGTGGGTTAGGGTTAGGCACCACCAGGGGGAGTTAGGGTTAGGCCTAGGTAGTGAAGAGTTCTTTGTGAGCTTATGGTTAGGTTTAGCTTTAGTCAAATTTTGGTAACAAATACCGATATTTTACTAATGAAAATTAACATTTTAAATAGTAGACTATCAGTACATTGACTGATAGTCTACTATCGGCACTCTTTCTGCGCCCAATTTTCCATGGTGCCCGAAATTCATGTATGCATCTGGTATGATCACTGCTGCTGCAACACTGTACAACACAGTTTCTTAAACTGTGAAACTGTGAAATAAATGAACGTACTTTTCTTTGCACCAACACCTATTCTGATAAATTCTGGTGCACCACTGTACAACACGTTGGTGTCTTAAACAATGACATAAAGTAATATACAATATTTTTCAAAAACATGTGGTGCAATCACTGTTGATGCAACACTACATAACATGACAGTATTTTAAACAGTGAAATAAATGAATAAACAGCTTTGATGCTACACCTGCCTGGTGTGAGACGTGATGGTGTAATTCTATACAATACATAAGTGCCCTTAACAGTGAAGTAAATGAATGTACAATATTTTATTTAAACATGTATGGTGAAATCACTGCTGGTAACGCTTTACAACACCATCAAGGTCTTAAGCAGTGACACAAAGGAACGTATAATTTTTTTGCTACACCTATCTTTTGTTATCAGTGCTGGTGCAACACTATCCAATGCATCAGTGTCTTAAATGGTGAAATAAATGAATGTACAATTTTTTTTGCAACACCCATGTATCAGTTTCTTAAACATGTTTGGGATTCACATCTGTAGAATGCTTAGAGCCACAATATATAACAGTCATGTAAATGTCAAATGAAATTAAGGCAATTTTTATTGGCATGGACAGTGGACACAGTATTCAACAACTGCTATTATTGTACAGGGTGGGCCATTTATATGGATACACCTTAATAAAATGGGAATGGTTGGTGATATTAACTTCCTGTTTGTGGCACATTAGTATATGAGGGGGAAACTTTTCAAGATGGGTGGTGACCATGGCGGCCATTTTGAAGTCAGCCATTTTGAATCCAACTTTTGATTTTTTAATAGGAAGAGGGTCATGTGACACATCAAACTTATTGGGAATTTCACAAGAAAAACAATGGTGTGCTTGGTTTTAACATGACTTTATTCTTTCATGAGTTATTTACACGTTTCTGACCACTTATAAAATATGTTCAATGTGCTGCCCATTGTGTTGGATTGTCAATGCAACCCTCTTCTCCCACTCTTCACACACTGATGGCAACACCGCAGGAGAAATGCCAGTATCCCTAGTTTCAGGTGCTGCACATCTCGTATCTTCCCAGCATAGAGCCATAGACAATTGCCTTCAGATGACCCCAAAGATAAAAGTCTAAGGGCATCAGATCGGGAAACCTTGGGGGCCATTCAACTGGCCCACAATGACCAATCCACTTTCCAGGAAACTGTTCATCTATGAATGCTCGGACCTGACACCCATAATGTGGTGGTGCTCCATCTTGCTGGAAAAATTCAGGGAACGTGCCAGCTTCAGTGCATAAAGAGGGAAACACATCCTCATGTAGCAATTTTCCATATCCAGTGGCCTTGAGGTTTCCATTGATGAAGAATGGCCCCACTATCTTTGTACCCCATATACCACACCATACCATCAATGTTTTTGTTCCAACAGTCTTGGAGGGATCTATCCAATGTGGGTTAGTGTCAGACCGATAGTGGTGGTTTTGTTTGTTAACTTCACCATTCACTTAAAAGTTTGCCTCATCACTGAACAAAATATTCTGCGTAAACTGAGAGTCCTGTTCCAATTTTTGTTTTGCCCATTCTGCAAATTCAGTGCGCCGATCTGGGTCATCCTCATTGAGATGCTGCAGTAGCTGGAGTTTGTAAGGGTGCCATTTGTGAGTAGCTAATATCCACCAAAGGGATGTTCGACTAATGCCACTCTCCAGTGACATGTGGCGAGTGCTACGCTGTGGGCTCTTGCTAATTGAAGCTAGGACAGCCACTGATGTTTCTTCATTAGTGACAGATTTCATGCGTCCACATTTTGGCAAATCCAACACTGAACCAGCTTCATGAAACTCAGCAAGCAGTTTGCTAACTGTAGCATGGGAGATGGGTGGTCTCGTAAGGTGTCTTGCATTGAAATCTGCTGCAATGACCCGGTTACTGCGTTCACCAGACATCAACACAATTTCTATCCGCTCCCCATGTGTTAATCTCGGCGACATGTCAATGGCTGTAAACAAAGAGAAACTTGTAAATAACTCATGAAAGAATAAAGTTATATTAAAACCAAGCACACCATTGTAAAATTGTAAAATTCCCAATAAGTTTGATGTGTCACATGACCCTCTTCCTATTGAAAAAACAAAGTTGGATTCAAAATGGCCGACTTCAAAATGGCCACCATGGTCACCGCCCATCTTGAAAAGTTTCCCCCTCACATATACTACTGTGCCACAAACAGGAAGTTAATATCACCAACCATTCCCATTTTATTAAGGTGTATCCATATAAATGGCCCACCCTGTACAGTAAGTAAATACTTACTAAAGCGGTATACAATAACTCCTAGGAATGACAGTTTTCTGTTGGTAGTACAAAATAGCTAGTTAAGGGACAATGTAACCCTGCATTAGTACAGTACAGTGCCTACCCAATTTGTACACTCACTTTACTACTCAGCACCCAAGGAATGCAATAGCTAACAGTTCTTCTTTCACTACTATGTGCTATGTACAGTTACCAGTCAAGCTGGAGGGCAACAAGTACCCTGCTGTAACTGTAACTAAGCACACACAGTTTTAAGCTATGTAAATCTGCACTGAATGAATCCCGTAGCTGACATTTCTTCTCATAGTACTATGCGCAGTGTACAGCTAGCAAACTAGTGGAATGGCAAAAAGTATCTTGCTGTAATAATTTGTAACTCTAAATCACAGAGTTGTAAGTTGGTAAAACACACTTAACTACCAGCTATCTCTCCCTGAAGTGTACACTTCTCTCCCTGTCTCTGTCTCTCTGCCTCCTACTACACAGAAGATGCAAGGTGGAGTGATAAACCCCTCTCTCCACCCCCCCCCCCCCCCCTTTATATCTGCCAATGGGATCTGTTCTTATTTTTTACAAATGCTTGTTGTGCACCCTAGGAGCAAAGGATTTACACAGCAGAGGTCCATTCTTTGCTTCCTGCTGAAATTTTGCAGCCGTTCCGCCCTCAAGTTTTGCCCATGATCATTCATGGAGAAAGTGCATGGGGAATCACTGGGCCTTTCTTGTGGGAAACTTCAGTAAGCAAGAAAGGCCTGATTCACTATGATTTTGAACTTACGATTCTTGCTTGCTCATCCCCAATAACCACTTGAAGACCGCAGAATTAAACCTCCCTAGTGACCAGGCCATTTTTTCCTAATTGGGCCACTGCAGCTTTAAGGGCTTGCTGCAGGGCCGTATAACTCAGCACACAAGTGATTCTCCCCCTTTTCTCCCCACCAACAGAGCTTTCTGTTGGTGGGGTCTGATCACTTCCCCAGTGTTTATTTATTTATTTTATTTACAAATATTTATTCTATTTATTTTCGAATAAATATTACCCCTTTTTTGTATTTTTTTTATAACTCCCTCCCTCCTTCCCTCCCCCCCGCCAGTCAATCAGCATGATCGTCTGTCATAGGCTTCAGCCTATGACAGCGGGTCACTTTTCTGCCTGCCAAGGGGACAGCCGTGTCACACAGCTGTCCCCAGTACAGAGCTGCTGTAGATCACAGTGCTATACAATGTTAATAGACAACGGTTTCGCCGTCTATCAGTCTACGATCGGCGATCGCCGCTTTTGAGACTGGTGGTGGAGTTGAAGCTGCGTCATTCATGCTGAGATGCGCGCCCTTCAGCGGGGACGATCTCCTGCTATCCCTGCCCGCTGCCATTCATGCCAATTGGTGTGGAGTGGTCCTGGGGCTGCCGCCGCATTCACGCCAATCGGCGTGGAGAGGTCGGCTAGGGGTTTAGCTCTGCTGAGACACTAGTAATTACCTCACCTGTAAATCACTGCAGTTTCCTGTAAAACATAGACTGTTAGTGGTATTTTAGGACAAGATTGGGAAGCCATGATCAATATAACAAAATAAGGTGAGAACGTGAAGTAAAAGTTAATCAAGAACTACCTAATCTGGGAGTTTTTGTTGTAAATTTTGGTTTGTGGTATTTATTCCCTTTGGCTGGTGCTAAGTTATTTTAGCGTTAAGGTGGAAAGAGATGTGAGAAACCTAATGAGAAAAGGTTTGTGCATTGGGCCACGGTGAGAAAACTCATGAGATACGCTCAGTGCACCATGGTTAATATGTCTTAACTCTTATACTAACATTAATACCTTATATACTTGCAGATAAGCCTAATTTCTCAGCACAATAAATGTACTGAAAAGTTACCCCTTCGGCTTATTTGTGAGTCAGTGGAGCAGAACAGATGGTGGAGAAGGTTTTGTTACTGGTAGATGAGCATAAGGATCATGCACTAGTGATCCTGCTCTTGCCAGCTTGCTCCTTGCTGTGTCCGTGCCCTTATCCCCTGTAACATAGTGTGCAGAGTGCGCTGATCAAGACTACCTGTGTCCCTTGGCTTGTGAAGCGGAGTGTACAAGCAATGTGTCAGCGGTGCAATGATCAGGGATTCTTCCTGTGTGGCGATTGCTGTGTCTCATATCTATGCCGCCATCTATTGGCATCTTGAGACACAGTTGTATCATCCTTGGGAAACATCTGGCTATGGGGAGAAGGAGTGAATTATACTTGGGGCACATTTGGCTAATGTGGAGGGGGCTATACTGGAGAGGGGACTTATACGCGAGTCAATCACTTTTTCCTGGTTTCTGAGGGAAAAGTGGGTACCCCTGCTTATACGTGGGATGGCTTATATGCAAATATATACGGTATATTTGTTTATGATCAGATTATGTAAACATTTGTTATCTGTACCAGCAACCCAATGTCTTCTGCAGCCAACCATGCATGCAATTGTCTAATAGGTTTTTTATCTCTCGCGCTCACTATAAGTCTCAACCTTAACTGGTGTCGGGAGTGCTACAGCTGAAAAAGGGGATGATAACCCTTGTAGAACATCAAATTAATTAAACAAAAGCTGGCACATCCACAAAGTTCTTTATTGTTTCTTGCAATGTTAAAAGTCAATGTTTCTGAGCCATGTAGGGCCCCTTTTTAAAGGCACAAATTGCTTTAGGCAACAATCTGTTGGCTGCAGGTGCTCACTGGATGCACATCACAACCCTGTGACTGCAAAGAGGAGCTTTAACTCCCAACAGGATTATACTCCTTGAACCCTGGAGCGGCGGACAGATTGTTGCCTAGAGCATCTTGTGCCTTAATAAATTGTGCCTTGATAAAGGAGCCCTAAGTAGCTCCGAAACGTTGGCTTTTAACATTGCAAGAAACAATAAATAACTTTATGGATGTGCCAGCTTTTGCCTATTTTGATGTGCTACAATTGTCTATTTTAACCATGCATGCAAGTCTGAATGAGGATCACCTGGCAGACTCCAAATGTAGAAGAATATGAAATCAAAACCTACACCGCCGTGCTAAAGAGAACTAACCACTTAGTCAACATGCTGCACAGTTTGGGAGCTGTTACCTGTTGTTTTTGTGTGCATATATTTGTGTGTGTGTGTGTGCAAGTGGGTGTGTGTTTATGAAGAGGGCAGAGAGTGGTCAATATGTTTCCTTATGCCTCATCAGTGTTTCAAACATTGTGCTTCTCTGCTAGTATACTGGGCCATTCATGTCAGAATGCAGTATATATACAGCGCTTACAAGAATAACTATTCAATTTGAGGGAGAGAAAGAGGAGAGGGAAAGCAAAGAGAGAGAAAGAGAGAGGGAGAGAAAGAAATAAAGAGAGGTGTGGGTGTGTGTGTGTGTCTGTGTATGTAACAAATTATATAGCGCACCCAGGATATCATTTGTAGCCCCAGTTATTGTCTGTTATTATGGTTGCTGTCATCACTCGCCTCCTTTATTTATCTTTTTGACAACATTTTTATTTTGCACTAGGTATAAATACCACTTTCCCAGCAATGTATTTTTTCCAGTTGCGTGGACACAGTAAGAACAGAGACTTCTTATATTCTTGCTGCTTTAGTTCACTGCTATTGTCCAATGCCTAAAATGGACTGTATTCAAGATGGATGTGACAAGAAGCCATTTGCAGGTCCTGGAGTGGGACAGTTATTTTTCCGCAGCACTGTCAAGTTTTCATTTGTCAATTTTTGGAAAATTCTCTGAGCTTTTGTGATGGTAAAAACAGGCAAAGTCGTACTTACCAGATATTGGATACAAACTAAAGGCCCTACTTGTAGAGAGTGGGTGGCCTCTGTTAATGGTGTCCTTCCCTTACAAAAAGAAATTTATGAAAAAAGAGGTGCATTACACAAATTTAATAAAATTTAGAAGAGCTGGTTGGATTCTCATCATACTAAATCATAAACCTTACAGCGACCTTATATATGTTCCCTTCACAACCTTGGAAGCTATAATGTTGTGTTATCTAGTCCCTAATGTTACTTACCCATGGGAGATTGGAAGTATCTCTGATTCCTCTCCTTTTATTTCTTCCGTTTCCTTTTTTCTTTTTGCCCTAGTGCAGTGGGCAGCACAATCATACCTTTGACTTTTAGTTTGGGGTTTTGTTTTGTTATATATGTTATTTTAAAACAGTTATTAGATGGTTATCTGAAAACACTTCAAGTGGTGTTCCTGTATGGCTTGGATAAAAAGTTGGATAAAACATACTATGCCTGTAACTACTATGCAATACCAGCAATGTATTCTATTATTATGAATATAATGCCATTGTACCACTCTATTTTTTCAAATAAACTTGATTTGTTTTTTAACAAAAAAAAAAAAAACAGGCAAAGTATTGGTCCTAATCCAACTAATTGAATGATCTTATTTGTTATAAAACAAACAGCTGACAATTGTGTTTTATGCTTTACATATAAAATAAAGAATATTCGAAATAGCTTCACTGCGCAGCCCAGTGTGTTCAGATGAATTACATTCTCTTTAACTGGTTTCACTCAGTGAAGTGAGCAATGGCTTTCTCTATAAGTCCTGTTAAAGTGAGTCTCCGGACTAAAAATCTACTCAGCAGAACTGAAAAGTCTTGGTGTTTCTTTAACAGTTTCACAGCATCAGAACTTTGTTTTTCTTACCAAAGCATCATGTTTAGCTGCATTTTTAGCTAAGCTCCACCCATCAAAGAAAACTGCCCGGGCTTTTTTCCCCTGATGCTGTGCAAAGCATGATGGGATTTCTTATGTTGTTATTCACGTTGTCTAGCAACTGGGAGGGGTGGTCAGGACACAGGACAGTTGGAACTGTGTCTCATGCTCCCTGTCACCTCCTTTCAACCAAAAAGATGGCTGCCCCATGAAATCACAAACATTTGCCTGTTCTTTTAAAATGGGGTGGGTAAGATATTATATTACCTATCTATTTTAATTAACATAACTAATGTAACTTAATGACAATATGTTTGTTTAGGCTGAAGTTCCTCTTTAAGACCTTCCTGACACTTATTTCCTAGATCTCATCTCCGCCATGATCTCATTTCTTATTGCTCCTCCTCTTTTTACCTGTCTTAACTCCAATTTTCATCTGATTTCTTTCTGCTTGCATTTCCCCTCCACATTTAAATCAATTGTCACACACTAATAATTAAGAAACCCTTTATGGACCTTTTTAGTCCTTAATTACCAGCTATTTGCAAATTCCTTTTTTGATCAACTTCAGTTTTGTTTCTGCCCTAACCACTTGTCTAAAATCCATAGGAATTGCTAAACTGTAAAAAATAAATACATTTTTTTTGATCCACAAACTTTATTTATGCAACACTCCGCAATCCCTGTTTGTTTTTCCAAACTTTATCTGTAATCTTGTTTTTTTTATCTGAAATTTAATTGGTTGACTGTTGAATGAGCATAGGTAAGTCCATGATTCTGTTAAGCTGTCAAGTCTCACTGACTACAGTGTTGGTTTATTTGAACTTGCATTTGCAAACCTGGTTGGCTATAAATGGTCTATGATGCCAGCCCTGGATTACTTATGGCAAGTTTAAATAAACCCCACACTTAGAAGATGATGGACCTGCTGAGGCAAATTACCACAGAAAACTTCATGGAGCCTGCCATATTTATTTCCTTTTAAACAATAGCAGTTGCCTGGTAGCCCTGCTGATTTATTTGGCTGCAGTAGTGTTTAAATAACACCTGAAACAAGCATGTGGCGTTATCTTGTCAGATCGGACAATAATGTCAGAAAAACCTGATCTGCTGCATGCTTGTTCAGGATCTACAGTTAAAAGTATTAGAGGCAGAGGATCAGCAGGATAGCCAGGCAACTGGTATTGCCTAAAAGGAAATAAATATGGCAGCCTCCATATCCCTCTCGTTACAGTTTTCCTTTAAAGGGTCAACCAGATAACACATTATTATAAAACTACAGTGCAAAAAATTGTCATTAACTGCCCCTTCAGAGGTGCTCCCAATCTTCTGCAGTCATAGTCTGATCTGCCTACCATAGTCAAAGAACACTTTTGGGTGAACCAACTAACAAACCAGTATATTCTTGGATTTTGGGAAGACACGTCTTTTTTTGTAAATGCAATATCAATGATTAATATATACAGAAAATGATTAAAAGTAACAATTATGAAGACAGTAGCCCAGATAAAATAAAAGGGATAAACAAAAGAAAATAAATACTTAAAGGTTTAAAGGGAAGATGTCCTTTTGTTTTGAAGTTCCTTTGTTCCAGAATAAAAGTATGTCAAAATGGCAGCTAGCCTGGGTTCTCATGCTAGCTGCTTGCAATTCTTATATGATGGTGAAATGGAGAACTTTTTACTGAAATTGCTCTGGTTCTTTTATCCAAACCTGCTCTGAGGTTAGAGCTCAGAGCCAGCCCCTGGGCTGGAGTTTGGGTGTTTTTTTACTTTTTGGCGGGAATCTTAAGTCAAAAATATGTAACGTTACCATATCTCAAACTATGTTCATCGCACACAAATAATAATAACAAATACACAAACCCCAAAGAATATAGTTCACATTGATAGCTAACATGAATATTGTAGGATATTCTGTTACTGAGAAGTGGAATAACGGGGCGGTGGCTTACCACAGCCCCGTACAGGAGGGAAGAAAATTACCATCACGTTACTAGCGATCAAACGATATAATTTTCTTGCAAATCATAAGTACGGGATCTTTTAAAAAGGCAAAAATCATACAATACAGTTATTCTAAATATGGCTACAGTGGTGCCTCTCTGTCCAGCCTCCTGCTGGGTTGGCTGTGCTCAGGCTTTCTCTGCCATGAAAGGGGACTATTTGGTCCTGCTTACTGGCAGAGTTCACACTATGGGCTTGATTCACAAAGCGGTGCAAAGTGTTTGCACGCCTGTGAAAAGCCCCTTATCACGCCTAAACTCACTTTAGGCATGATAAGAAGAAACTCGCGCGAATTTTCCACGCACAAAGTTTTGCGCGCGCGCCCGCGCGATTGCGCGCGAAGCACCCCACGCTTCACGCGCAGCGGGCATTGAACCCTATGGGACTTTGCGCGCGCGCCTGTGCGTTTGCGCGCGCAAAACTTTGCACGCGGGAGCTTCGCGCGAAGAGCAGCAAAAATCGGTGATAACTCAGCAGTGCACGGCTTATCACGCCTAAAGTCTTTTAGGCGTGATAACTGAGTTATCACCGCTTTGTGAATCAGGCCCATTGCTGCTAGTGGTCTGCTAAAGGTAAGATTCTTTTGTTCCCTGTAATAAAAGAAAAAACATTGTCCTCCCAGGGTAACAGCTTGCAGCCACGTTTCTTGAATAAAATCTGTTATCTGCTGGAATAGCCAGACCCCAGGACCTTTGGCCCCTACACATGCAATCTGAATTGCAATGTGAAACACAATCAGAAAACCAATTGATTGCATTTCTTCATTGTTCTTCCGTGACGTCTGTACTTAGCTTAAAGTATCCCTGAATAGAGACCACCCAAAATGAATGAAGCCCATCTTGGGCTAGATTACCTGCTCCTGAGTGTGCTGGCCCAGTTTGTTGTCGTCATGGTGTCCCTTTTACTGTGCCTGTGCCCAAAGTATGCATCATGTTCTATCAGTTGAATACCAAAACCAGCAAGTTCCCACAACTCACACTGCGCAACTGAGAACTGTGCAGACACAGCAAATGCAGGCCCTCGTTCATAAGTGCTTTCTTTCCCTGTACAGGCACAGTCCAAAACTCCCACCATCTCAGTTCATAAGAATCACTCTGAGCCACACAGAGGATCTTCCTTTCGGCTGCAGTCATAAGAAGAGGACTGGGTACAGAGGACAAGTGGGGGGAAGGGGGTTCTTGGCACACTCTGGAATAAGTAATCTAGCCCAGGCATGGGCAAACTTGGCCCTCCAGCTGTTACGGAACTACAAGTCCCACAATGCATTGCAGGAGTCTGACAGCCACAGTCATGACTCATAAAGGCAAATGCATTGTGGGACTTGTAGTTCCGTAACAGCTGGAGGGCCAAGTTTGCCCATGCCTGATCTAGCCCATGGCGGAGAAAAAAATGAAAGGCATACAACAATCTAGGAGGACTTGGTTCTTATATTATTTTTGATTTATATAGCGCCAGCATCTTCCATGGCGCTGTACAACAGCATACAGGGTATGACAATGAAAAATAAACAATACAACAGTTAACAATACAAAAGGATGATGGGTTACCTTCGATACAGTGAACAAATCAACTACAGATTTTACACAGGTGGAATATATGCACACACATTACACCGCAATGTGTGATAAAAGGGGAAAAAAATTCCTGGCCAAAAGGCCTTACAGTCTAAAGGTTTAAGGAATAGTACAGTAGATAAAGGGAAGTTGTGTATGAGATAGTAAAAATGGTGGTCAGTGGCAAAAGTCCTATATGCTTGCCTGAGAAGGTGAATTTTCAGATTGTGCCTTATACAGGTAAGTGTGGGTGAGGGAGGGATATGTTGAGGTAGGGTGTTCCAGTGGACTGCAGAGGATCAAGAAAAGTCTTGTAAGAGGGAGTGAGAAGAGATGACCAGAGAGGAAGACAGGAGAATATTGGATATAGAGCAGAGATTGCGTATAGGATGGTATCTGGAGTTATGTTTATTTAGATAAGAAGGAGGCGGGTTGGAGAGAGTTTAGATGTCTATATAAAAAGGATAATTCAGTAGAAGTGCTGTGAGATGAGATCTGTTTGACTTTAATTGGAACAAATCACCACAGTTAAAGATGCTGAACCAAGCGCTAGTCAGGCAGTTCAGCCTCTCATCTATTGGCCAACAAGCGCCTTCCAGCTTAAATATTATGCAGCCAAATTGTAGCACTTGTAAATCCATGGCCGTGCCAGATGTGAATCAATGCGGTGGCTGCCTCTCCATTGCCCATGCCAAGTGCTACCAAGTGCCCAGCCATCGCACAGGAGCAGATGCCAGACAGTGTATTTACCACCTTCTGACTCCAATTTCAAATAATTAAATCCTCCACCAGGACTGCGGTGCTCTGAACTCCGGGTGCGAAGCCAAATATATGACTGAAATGTATATACTGTATGTAAACATGTTAACCTGCCACAGTGCTGACTAATGTTATGTAGAAAACTGTCAACTACAATACAAAAAACAAGCTGTCGTCTTATATATATGCCTAATGCAGGCAAAACTTCTATGAATGAAGCCTGAAATGTGCCTGTTAAGTGTGGCTCTTTGTACTGAATCATCAGTAGGTCCTTGGCAAAACTTTCCCATCCTGGTCGCAAGGACCTTCAGCTATACCACTGGGCCTTTTATGTAAGCTGCTGGAGAACTGGCTTAAGGCAGTTATGTATTCCACAGTATATGATTATGCAACCAATATAGTGAATACTAACGTAGCTGAATGCATTCCTTTTATTCCAATTCCAGTACACCTCGCAAAGACAGACTGCTGTGCTAATGGCAGACATCAGTGGAGGTAGAAGCTGACTAATTTAAAGGCCCTTATCCTCTTCAACATTGAATGGCATGCAAATTGCTTCTAATGCAGTCAGGAAACTTCAGTCCTTGAGCTGTTCAAATATTTTTTTTTTTTCACGGAATTAAACAAAGCACGCATTTTGTTTTTGCATGTCTTTTTGATGACTCTACAACTACTACAAAATATTGTTGGCAAGTGCCAAGTTGTAAATGTGTTGATTTTGAAGATTAGATCTTTGACATTTTTTTAGAAGCTACTCAGACTCACCACACAAAAGATGGCTGAAGGTAAAGCTGTAAAAATGGTTTATAAATTCCTGAGTAAATAATGGTCGTACCAGTTTCCTTAGAAACCAATCACATTTATTGCTGCTTTTTCCCAGAGAAAACCGGAGAATAATAACTGGCATCTCAGCGGTTGCAACAGGCAACTTTCCTCACTCTCAATTTGCGCCAATTTTTACAAGTCAACCATTGTGTGTTTTACCTGACTCTACTCGGCCTACCTTTTTGTGTTTGTACAGGGCTTCTCATTTACACATTTAAATTACTTGGATTAAAATCACACACTATCGAGATTGGATATTTTGACTGAATCACGGACACATTAATAAGGTAACTCAAGTCATGCAGATCTATTGAGAATGCTGGAACATTGTACTGTGCAATGCACAAGAAGGTATGATGCATAATTCTCTGTGTAGAAACATGTACCTAATTCTGTCAGACTTCAATATTTAAAGTGGAACTGAACTCTTGCACAGGACAGAAGGTAAATGTAGAGAAATACACCCTGTATGTATTTAGAGAGTTTAGCCTGTCTTATTCCCCCTAATCTGTGACTAATCTAACTGTAATTTGATCTCTCAGCTCTGTCAGCCCAGGGATCTCCTCTGCCATGGCAGAGCAGCTAATTTGTAAACACAGGATATGAATCCTTGGACTGCTTCCATGAAAGTAGGAAGTAGACACAAAGCAGCTTTATTGCAGGATTTGTATCAGCTAAAACAAAGAAGGTTCAGGTCTGCTTTAAAGGCAATTTGAACTGAGAGGGATATGTAGGCTGCCATATATATTTCCTTTCAAGCAATACTAGTTGCGTGGCTGTCCTGCTGATCGTTTGCCTCGAATACTTTTAGCCATAAAACCTGATTAAACATGCAGATCATCAGATGTTTCTGACTGAAGTCTGACTAGATTAGCTGCATGCTTGTTTGTGTGATTCAGACACTACTGCAGCCAGAAAGAGAAACCACTGACAGGCAACTGGTATTGTTTGAAAGGAAATAAATATGGCAGCCATATCTCTCTAAGTTCAGGTGTCCTTTAAAGCACTAAGGCTAACTTAAACTTAAGCTGGCTTTACACATATAGATTTCCTCCCAAAAAATGTATTCCTTTCTGAAAGTCCAATTTTGTTGGCATAAATTCAACTTGTGCAGAATTAACCTAAAATGCTTTGAAGCATTTTTCAAGCAGAATTGATGTTGATTTTTGCTAATTTCTCTTAGATAATCACCATAAACCACTCTAAATTGAACTTTTTATAAGAACTGCTCATCATCATCCTTTTTCAATAGATATTATTTTTATTGTTATTAATGTGCATTTATATAGTGCTGACTTCTTGCATACATTGCTATGTCACTAACCAACCTTTAGAGGAGCTCACAATCTAATCCATACCACAGTCATGGAAGAACTGGGTAACTTATCATAGTTATATTACATAGTTAGTTGGGTTGAAAAAAGACATTCGTCCATCAAGTTCAACCAGAAAGTATGGCGCTAGCATCACACTAGCACTAGCCAGAACCCTTACATATCCCAGTTGATTCAAAGGAAGGCAAAAAAACACAAGGCATAGACCAATTAGCCCCAAAAGGGGAAAAAAAACACCTTACAGGCTCTAAATGGTAAATGGAAATCAGATTCCTGGATCAACACTGCCAGGAATTACCTAATAATTATAGCCATGGATGTACTCAAGTCCAAGCCCCCTTTAAATGCAGATATATAGATGTATATCATCCCCAAGATATAGTAGATGCCTTGGCAGAATTTTATAAGAAATTATATAATTTAGATAAAGACCCAAATACCCATTCCCCAACCCAACAAGAAATATATAAATATTTAGAAAAAATTAATCTCCCTAGTTTAGATGAATTTGAGAAAAAACAGTTGAATACTCCCTTTAACCAACAAGAAGTGGAACTGGCTATCAGATCTCTGAAAAGGGATAAGGCACCGGGAGTTGATGGATTTGTAAATGACTACTACAAGAAATACTCAAGTATACTGTCTAAACATCTAGTCACAATGTTTAATGAGGTAGCAACTCTTGGTGCCTTTCCCAAGGAGAACTTGATTGCTATCATATCAACAATTCCCAAAGAGGGTAAGGATCTGGCAGATCCAGGAAGTTACAGACCAATCTCCTTGCTTAATACGGATTTAAATTATATGCCAGAATATTGGCTAATAGATTGGCACCTTTGATACCACAATTGATTAACTCTGATCAAGTGGGGTTTGTTCAGGGTAGAGGGACTAGTGATGGTACTAGAAGGGTGATGGCCTTGCTCCATCTCCTTGTTTGCAGATGATATCTTGCTGTGTATACAAAAACCTGTATTGTCATTGTCCAGTGTTCAGATGGAGTTAGATAACTTCTCCCTAGTTTCACAATACAAAATCAACAATAGTAAAACTACGGTTATGCCTTGTAATGTCCCACCCAAAATGCTGGAAGAACTAAAGAGCTCCTGTACATACTCCTGGGATGTCAACTCTATTAAATTTCTGGGAATACAGGTCCGCACACACGCCGGACTTTAGGCAACGACGGGTCCGTCGTTGCCTCCCGCTGGGTGGGCGTGCCAGCGACAGTCCGGCGTGTGTACGCTCTGTCGTCAGACTGATACGGCTGTTTCTGAGCGATCCGCCGGGCGGATCGCTCAGAAACAGCCGTATCAGTCTGACGACAGAGCGTACACACGCCGGACTGTCGCTGGCACGCCCACCCAGCGGGAGGCAACGACGGACCCGTCGTTGCCTAAAGTCCGGCGTGTGTACGGACCTTAAATCTAACTCCCACCATAGAGAGATTATATAGGGAAAATGTTGAGCCTTGGATAAATAAATTAAAAAAACATTTGGAAAACTTATCTAAATTTGAATTTTCTTGGCTAGGTAGATCAGCAGCATTCAAGATGTTAATTCTTCCTCAATTATTATACCTTTTCAGAAATGTACCAATCAAAATTCCCCAAAAGTTCTTAACTATAACTCAAAGAATGATCAATAAATTTGTATTACTGAATAAGAAATCTAGATTTTCAAATAAACTACTCACAACACATTCCACCAACCTAGGATTAGGAGTACCTGATCTAGAGAAATATTATAAGGCTTGTATTTTGGAACAGTCAAGACCAATATGGTATAAAGATTATTCTAAACAATGGGTAAAAATAGAGGAAGATCAGTTGCCTGCTGATAATATGATTTCTTATCTTGAATCTAGATTTAATTGGAAGATTCCCTTAAAAATTTCTAACCCCATAACTGCCAATATGATTAGAATATGGAAAGAATTAATTGCAATTAGTAGTAAAGACCCCCTGGCCATAATGGTAGATATCCCATTAGTTAACTTATCATTGGCATTAAGTAATTTTTCATTGGAAAATTGGATAGGAAAAGGTATAACAAAAATAGATGACTTGTTAGTAGAAGACAAACTAAGGCCATTTGAGGACTTAGTATCTTTATTTCAAATACCAAAAGAGGATAAGTTTAAATATTACAGGATAAGGAGATTTTTAGATAAACACTCCCCTCAGCCTATTTTTTATTTACCACAGATTAAAAAACTTATGGAAGAACAGAATTATAGGCAAAAAGGCATTTCAATTTTCTATAGAACTCTCTTGGCTAAAGCCCCTAAATGGCAGCTTGGAAGATGGCAGGAGCTCCTACAAGAAGATATTGAGATTGAGGACTGGGAGAGGGCTTATAGCTCTCTTAGGAAAACTACTCATTGTGTGACGCATTATGAAGGCTATTTAAAATTATTGTGGCACTGGTATCTTACACCGGATAAGATAGCTAAATTCGATACTAATACTAAACCTATGTGCTGGAGGAATTGCAAAAATAAAGGTACACTCTATCATGTCTTTTGGTCCTGTCCAGTGGTGTCCAAAATATGGGGAGACATTGAGACCTTCTTAAAGAAATTACCTTTTTCTCTTTCTAAGATCACTCCTGACATGGCATTACTTCATCTGAAGACGGCTGATATGCCAATAGGTGAGAGGTTTGTCTTTAACCATATATGTATTGTCATGAAAAATTTCATTGCGGAAAATTGGAAGACGCAATATGCCCCAACCTTAGAGGAGATTTTAACCACTTCCGGATTCTCGGAGCGTATATACACGCCCCTGAATCCTGAAGTGTATTCCATGGAAACGGCCGCTCGTATGAGCGGCCGTTCCATGTCAGTTCCCGGAGGGTGTCTCCGTGAACACCCTGCGAGCCGATCGGCGGCTCACAGGGTAAATGTAAACACACGGGGAAGACCTTCCCCGGTGTTTACATGTATACGGCGCTGCTTCGCAGCAGCGCCGTAGAGGAGATCGGTGATCCCCGGCCTCTGATTGGCCGGGGATCACCGGCATCTGATAGGCTAAAGCCTATCCCATCAGGCGCAGGACGGAAATCCGTCCTGCGCCGCTCACAGGGGGAGGGAGAGGGAGTGAAGGGGAAGGAGGCCAGGAAGCGCTGCGGAGGGGGGCTTTGAAAAGCCCCCCCCCCGCAAGCGCAAGCAGCCGGCGGCGATCAGACCCCCCCAGCAGGACATCCCCCTAGTGGGGAAAAAAGGGGGGAAGTCTGATCGGCCTGGCTGCAACCTGATCTGTGCTGTGGGCTGGAGAGCCCACGCAGCACAGATCAGCACAAAATAGCGTGGTAGGGAAGTGGTTAAAGAAGGTGGATCAGAATCTAGTTGCTGAAAAATCCTGGGCAATTCGATGCGGAAGCATTCAGGCATTTCAGAGAAGAGTGTATTTATGGCCTACAATATTTAAAGAATCTAAACTTTTGGATATTTAAAGAATAGTAAGATCCCCTCTCGCTGTAATTTGTTCATATGCACTAGATATATTGTACTTGGAGATGACATTAGATATACCTAGTTATGTATACATATATATACATATTGGATAGTTATGACTCAAGCAATGTAATATTGCATTATTTTAAATATGTGCATGGTTCTATATAGGAAACAATTTTGAAAGATTGAGCTAGGAGGCAAGGCAGCTCAGGCAGAGAATTAGTTTAGTCTAGCTTAGTTTAGTTTAGTTTAGTTAATTTATTTTATTTTATTTAGATTAACTAGTTAGCTATATTGGAACTATACTACTATGGGTTAGACACTTATTTGTCTATTAGTATTTGTTGGTTACTCAATAATAAGGATTTTAAATTAAGGACCTTAAAGGGAAGGTTCAGGGAGGGTGGGTAAAAAATCAAAATCAATTTCCACTTACCTGGGGCTTCCTCCAGCCCGTGGCAGGCAGGAGGTGCCCTCGCCGCCGCTCCGCAGGCTCCCGGTGGTCTCCGGTGGCGCGCCCGACCTGGCCAGGCCGGCTGCCAGGTCGGGCTCTTCTGCGCTCCAAGGCCCGGAACTTCTGCGTCCCACGCCGGCGCTCTGACGTCATCAGACGTCCTCCGGGCTCTACTGCGCAGGCGCAGAACTACTGCGCCTGCGCAGTAGAGCCCGGAGGACGTCCGATGATGTCAGAGCGCCGGCGTGGGACGCAGAAGTTCCGGGCCTTGGAGCGCAGAAGAGCCCGACCTGGCAGCCGGCCTGGCCAGGTCGGGCGCGCCACCGGAGACCACCGGGAGCCTGCGGAGCGGCGGCGAGGGCACCTCCTGCCTGCCACGGGCTGGAGGAAGCCCCAGGTAAGTGGAAATTGATTTTGATTTTTTACCCACCCTCCCTGAACCTTTCCTTTAAGTGAAGTGTAATACAGATTAAGCAAGGTATTGACAACTATCGAGGTGGCGCACTCTGGAGTCTCTGTAGGGTGGCTTAAGTGCCCCCATTCTCCAGAGGTTGAGCTACCTACAATGCGACTTTGGAGTTTCTTGAAATATAATTGGACACTCACTGAGGTCCTTTAGACATATTAGGTTATTATAGAAGTCAAATTATAATGGGTAGATAGGTAGTAAGTATGCAGAATTTCCGCGTATATTAATGCGTAATTATGCGCGTATTGTACGCGTATGATGGGTATTGGGAATAGGTTCTTGCGCATATGGGATTTTTTTAGTAAAATTAGTGAGCAAATGCTATAAGAATCAGTTATTAAGCATTGGTGAATATCCAGTGGAGTTCTACGTCTAAGGTGTATAAATATAGAAATAAAAAGACCAACGGATGTTTGTGAATAAATATGTGTTTATATATTAAGATCATTATGTGATATAAAAGGTCATGTGTACAGGTCCTTCTTTCTTTTTTCATAGATCTGTTAAACAAAGTATGTTTTATGTATACAGTGTCTTGTTTTTATACATATAATATGTCTGTGACATATGTTTAATTTTTGAAAAAAATTCCAATAAAAAATTATTGAAACATAAATGCAGATATAAAATGTGTCATCATAACTACTTCATGTTTTAATATATTCCACATTTTAACTACTCTCACTGTAAAGAACTCCTTCCTGAATAGGTGGCACTGGCAAAAAATGTTTTCCTCTATATGCAGGTAGTGTCCCCTTGTACTTTGCACAAGCCTAGAGACAAAAAGCATATCTGCCAAGCTTTTATATTGCCCTCTGATAAATAAGCCCAGTTTATCTAACTTTTCCTTGTAAGTGAGACGTTCCATCCTTCTGATCAGTTTTTTGGCTGATCTCTGCACCTGCTCCAAAACTGCAATGTCTCTCCTGTAATGCAGTGCCCAAAACGGTATTCCATATTTCAGATGCAGCATCATAAGAGAACAAAACGGGTATTATTATGCTAGCATCCCGAGTTTTTATTTCTCTTTAAATGCATCCCAAAATTGTATTTGCTCTAGCAGCAGCTGCTTGGCATTGCATATGATTTTTTAACTTGTTGACAAGAAGTACTCTTAACCACTTCACCACTGAGGGGTTTTACCCCCTGACCACGAGAGCAATTTTTACCTTTCAGCGCTCCTTCCATTCATTCATCTATAACTTTATTATTACTTATTCCAATGAAATGAACTATATCTTGTTTTTTTCGCCACCAATTAGGCTTTCTTTAGGTGGGACATTATGCCAAGAATTATTTTATTCTAAATGTGTTTTAATGGGGAAATAGGAAAAAATGTGGGAAAAAATTATTATTTTTCAGTTTTCGGCCATTATAGTTTTTAAATAAAGCATGCTACTGTAATTAAAACCCATGAAATGTATTAACCCATTTGTCCCGGTTATAAAACCATTTAAATTATGTCCCTATCACAATGTTTGGCGACAATATTTTATTTGGAAATAAAGGTGCATTTTTTTCAGTTTTGCATCCATCCCTAATTACAAGCCCGCAGTTTATAAAGTAACAGTGTTATACCCTCTTGACATAAATATTTAAAAAGTTCAGACCCTAAGGTAACTATTTATGTTTTTTTTTTTTAATTGTATTTTTTTTTTTTTTAATTACAAAAAAAAATAAAAATTGGGGAGTGTGGGAGGTAATGAGTTAATTTATTGTGTAAATGTAATGTTTGTATATGTAAAATGCTTTAAGGGTGTAGTTTACTATTTGGCCACAAGATGGCCACAGAGTGTTTGTTTACATGCGACCTGTAAGCGTCCGGAAGGACGCTTACAGGAAGCAGTAGGAGGCTGGGAGACTCACAATGATCTCGCTGTTTCTGAAAGAAGCAGCAGATCATTGCGGGGGCTTAGATCAACGAGCGGGAATGGATTTTCCCGTTCATTGATCTCCGGGCGAGCGGGCGGCGGCGTGCACGAGCGGCGGGTGCGCGCGCACGAGCGGCGGGAGCGCGGACAGCGGCGGTAGCGCGGAAGGTACGGATTTCTCCGTCCCTGTTTTTTTAGGAGGGAAAAAAGGGGCGGAGAAATCCGTACGCGTGGGGGTAAAGTGGTTAAGTCCCTCTCCAAGTTTGATGCCCCATCTGTATTTCAATTATTGTGTATGTAGCTAGACCATTGGTACAACTAAGATGCATGACTTTACATTTTTCAACATTGAATTTCATTTGCCATTTACCTGCCTATATAGCCATCCAATCCAGATCCTTCTGCAATATGTAGCTATCTTTCTGTGTGTTGATAATTCTGCACAATTTTGTATCATCTGCAAAAATAGCAACTTCCTTTCAATGAAGCTTCAGATTTAGAATGAAAAATAAAAATAGAATTATCTATGAAAAAATTATCATAAGAATGGAAAACGCTAATTTACCAAAGATGTCAATGCATTTAAGTCAAATTGTAAAACGACAGATTTTGACTCACATTTTGGAAGACAAAGTGTAGTTTGTAGTTAAAATCCAGTTTTGACATGTTGAACCAACTCTAGTTTTCCTATTAGACATTTTAATTCCTATGCATCCTGGCACTCTATCTTATATACCCAATTCTGAAGTTTATTTACAATTATTTTAGCACCCATCCTTTCATTCTTACTACCCCCTTTCCTATTCTGATTGAATGACCACCAAATATTTATTTTTTTAGTCTTCTGATTAAGTCATTAACACATCACAATACCTTTTTATAGGTTGATTGTGGAGGTTTGGAGTATAGCATGGTTGTCAAGTTTATAAACTGATTATTTCTGATCAGTTTATGGTGTTTTTGATTTCCTCCATCATTCTGATAATTTCCAAGTATTTATGTCCTATGTACCAACATAATTAATTGCTTATGTTACATGTTTGTTGGCATGCAGGACTTTACTTATACTTAGGGCGGATCTCCTTGTGAGCAAGGCAGTAGGGCAGTGGTGCTGAAGGACAGCTCCACGGCACAAAATCTCCCTCCCCATCCCCAAAAAAGGTGCATCAATTAGGTGAATAGCTATGATTCACCTGAGTAATGATCTTTTTGGTTCTCCATCACTCGAGTAAAGCCAGCATGCTGTAAGCTTCTTATCACCACCTGGAATAGGATATGTCCCATGCAGTTAGATTGGAGCACAGTTCTCTTCACAGTATTTTGTGCAAGTTTTTGCAGTTGACAGATTTAAATATCTATACCAGTTGTAAGTAAGTTTATGAAAATCATTAAATTAGACCTGAGGGAAGTGTAACATGTCCTTCATCAAACTGTGTGTAGTGCAAAAATATGGAAGGGAGGGAGGGGAGTGGAGGGAGGGGAGTGTATACTGTACAGATATCCTGCTAAGTGTAGCCGTGAACACACTGCAACAGGAAAGGGGAGTTTCAGCAATCAAGGTCTCCCCATTTGGAAACAGTTTAGCTAGCTGGTTGGTCACTAAAAGGAGAGCAAGGGCTCTACTTTCCCACTGACTAGGCAGTCTATTGGTCATCCTAGCTAGCAGGCCTGGATTTACATCACAGGAGCCTATAGGCACAGATGTTTGGGCACCCTAGACTTCACCCTCCATGAACCTACAAACACCTGCTGAACCAATCCACGAAGTGTGCTGGCTGTCCCAACTGTCACTCACTTCTCCCTTAGTTCCCTTGTCCATCATAGGTAGCTATAGGAGCTCGTTAGTATTAGGTAGCCAGAGCTATCCTCAGTATTTAATAGTTAGAGGTGCTTCCAAGTATTGAGTAGCTATAGGTGTCCCGAATGAATGGAGGTATGGTCAATGGAATGCAGAGACCCGGGTGAGTCACCTCTCATTTACACTCCGCTCAGGACTCTGCATAGGTAAGGCGAGAGGGAGGCACTTGGGGAGGGGAGTGGCATGTGCCTACAGTGCTTTTTGGTAAATCCAGCCCTGCTAGCTAGTGCTAATCTTCTTGCAACAACTTGGCTACAGAATGCTTTAAAAGTAGCCTCTAATGAATAATGCAAATTAATGTTGTTATTATTATGATTTTGCGAGACATGAAAAGACAGTGGGCCTGATGCTATTCAAGGTGATAAGTAGCTTGCAGATGCCAGCTACTTATCACCTTGCCATCGCATGAGGATTACCGGCAAATCCTATTGCCAGTTTCACTCGTGCGATGGCCGATCGTTAGGGAGCATCACTTAGGTGAAAGCCTGAGCAATGCTCCCATGTTACGGGCGATGGGGAGTGAGGTTTTACCCTGTGGTGCTGTCCTTCAGCACCATGGCCTCGCTCCCCACACATGCGCACACCCGTCGAACATCCGCCGCCATCTTCCACCGCTGCATCTGGGGGTCTCCTTTAATAATGAGACCCCCAGAGCTCCCCGCTGGCCGCCGCTAATTTGTTTAACCCCCCACGTAGCTGCAAAGATACTTGAAAGCAATTTCCCTACCGCCGCTTATCACCCGCCCGCCGCCGCATCTCGCCGCAAGTTCCACCGTGTAATTACAGTGTATGAGTCACTGTAATTACTCTATAGCAGAGTTCAGGCAAAGCATCTTTGAATCAGCCACCGGGGCTCCCCATTGGTTCACAGGCTGGACCAATGAAAATGGCTCAGACTGTGAACCAATGGGGAGCCCCGGCGGCTGATTTAAAGATGCTTTCACAATTCACATAACCTGATTAATATTTAGAAAACACAAGAATAATTCCTATCTGGAGTGTGTACATTATAAAATATAACTTTTATTAATATAATTAAAATAAATTCATATGCCTAATTGACCTAACTGAGGTAGGTTACAAAATCAATGATCAGATATTAATCATTTGTAAACATACATCTGATCAACCTATTCCTGCTATAAGTGCTATAAAGAAACCCCCCACCACCAATCCGACATGTTTCAGCTCCCCATTTGGAGCCGTCGTCAGGGAATAAAGTGCTAAGTGCTAGGGTGCAAGGTGCATATCTTATAAATTAACAATCATAACATATAGAAAACAATAAATGAGAGCTGTGCTCTCTAGCTCAGTCAGGCATCAAGTGAGCTCCATCTGAAGGCTGTCTTATATACTCTCCCCTGTGGGAGTGTCATGCAAATTTAATCCTTCCCCACAGAGGTTAGCCATAATTGGCCCAACCGTCCATCAATCATTATACTCTGTACATGATTGGCTGTCATATCCAATCTAATGATATAAAAAAAAATTACTTACAGGTAAGTATAACCTTCCAAACTCGCTGTATGGGGTATATATAAATCCCTCAGTTCAAACCACTTTGATTTACATCTCTATATCCTCTGAAAATAGCAAAAAGCAAGAGATCATTTTCTCCACCATAGAGATGCATTGGGCGAATCCCATTGGTGGCTTGTATCTTTCCCCCACCTACTTTCCTCCAATCCTCAATGCTTATTCGTGAGAGGCAGTATTCACCTCTCATTGGAACATATCTGTTCCAATAGCCAATCAGCACTCATCTCCATCGAGTGCTGTGCTGATCATATGTTAGGACAGGGCGGGAGTAGGGCCGGTAACAGTAAATTCGGGCGCCTGAGGCTAGTGGACAAATCGGGCGCCGCCATTCACTCCTATAATAAATATCGTTTAATGGGCGCCCGATAGGAAAAAAGGGCGCCGGAGAAAAATAACGTTTTAAAAGCGGCGCCCGGAGACTTAATGTTTTATTACTGCTTCTTATGATTACACATTATTTAATGATTTATACATTTTTAAATATTATTTTTAAACGAAAAACAGTACAATATTTTTTTTCAAACATTATTTTTAAACGAAAAACAGTACATTTTTTTTTTTTTTTACATTATTTTTAAACGAAAAAACCAACAGGGGGGTCTTAGGTTTAGGCACCAACAGGGGGGTCTTAGGTTTAGGCACCAACAGGGGGGTCTTAGGTTTAGGCACCAACAGGGGGTCTTAGGTTTAGGCACCAAAAGGGGGGTCTTAGGTTTAGGCACCAACAGGGGGGTCTTAGGTTTAGGCACTAACAGGGGGGTCTTAGGTTTAGGCACCAACAGGGGGGTCTTAGGTTTAGGCACTAACAGGGGGGTCTAGGGGTTAGGGGTAGGTACAGGGAGGGTTACTTAGGCACCAACAGGGGGGGGGGGGGGTCTTAGGTTTAGGCATCAACAGGGGGGTCTAGGGGTTAGGGGTAGGTACAGGGAGGGTTACTTAGTAATTTTTTTTTTTAAACGTTATTATACGTTTCACTATTTAAACGAAAGATTAACATTTTTACAATTGCCGATTTAATGCACATTATTTAATGATTTATAATTTTATAAAACATTAATTTTAAACGAAATACAGTACAATACATTTTTAAACGTTATCCATGCTTATCGTTAAAAACCCGGCGCCCTTTTTTCCCAGCGCCCCTTTTTAACGTACGCGTAGGGCCACCCTACTCCCTCCCTGTCCTAACATATGATCATATTATTGGTTGGTAAAGGGGACTCTGATCCGCCCTGCACCTAAGCATGAATTGACAGCACAGCACTCGATGGATATGAGTGCTGATTGGCTATTGGAACAGATATGTTCCAAAGTAAATTGGGAGCATTTTTCTGGTCCCGTAATAGTACAGTGTTGTTGGAATAAAACCTCAAATTGAGATTTAAACACTCAAAGTAGCCATGCTGCTTAGTGTAAGTTGTAAGTATTACTTGTGTAATTGCATTTTCAAGCAAACACCTGCTTTTGTTGCTTTGTCTGCCTGCAGCTGTACACCTATCCATAGAAATGTAAGACCTCAAAACTGGCTGATTTCTGCTTGGAAAGTGAGTTTATCATCACCTACTTCCTGTGAACTACAAACTGGTCTCTGCAGACCACACAGCAGACTGTGCCAGTATGGTAACTGGCACAAGCTCATGTCCATCTCTTGCGGGCAGCAAGCTGGCTTAGTGCCAAGCACTCTTGAGCTCATCTCCTCGTCTATTTACTTTGAACACCATGTTTGTGTAAATTTCCTTCCTCATCCCAAATCCATTACTGGTAGGTTAATTGGTTCTACTTGAAACAAAAACACACATACACTTTAAAGTCATATTTCCTAAAGGACAACTGAAACAAGAGGGATATGGAGGCTGCCATATTTATTTCCTTTAAGCAATACCAGTTGCCTGCCTGGCTATCCTGCTGATCCTCTGCCTGACTGCCTCTAATAATTTTAGCCATAGACCCTGATCAATCATATGCAGATCAGGGCCCATATGCAATTAATTTTTTTCACCTGAGTTATTTTCTAGGAGATATTTTTTATCTTCCCTTTAAACTACATTTTCAGAATGTTACCATTGAAACACTACCTAAACATTGGTTAAAAAGTACTATCAAATTTATTTTGAGTATTTTCTTGCTTGCTGGTGGCTTAACCTCCCTGGCGGTAAGCCCGAACTGAGTTCGGGCTAAGCCGCCGCGGAGGATTTCTCAGGACCTGGTGGCCCAATTTGCATAATTAGTTTTTTAGGTACACGCAGCTAGCACTTTGCTAGCTGCGTGTACTACCCGATCGCCGCTGCTCCACGCCGATTCGCCGCTACGCGCCGCCCCCCCCAGACCCCTTGCGCAGCCTGGCCTATCAGAGCCAGGCAGCGCTAAGGGGTGGATCGGGACTCCCCCGTGCGCCATGACGTAGATGACATTGACATTGATGACGTCATCCCGATCGTCGCCATGGCGACGGGGGAAGCCAAACAGGAAATCCCGGAGGCGATCGGAAGGGGAGGGGGGATGCCGCTGCACAGCGGCTATCATGTAGCTAGCGCTAGGCTATGGCCCAGATGTTTCTGATATTATTGTCAGATCTGACAAGATTAGCTGCATGCTTGTTTCTGGTGTTATTCAGACATTACTGCAGCCAAATAGATCAACATGTCTGCCAGGCAACTGGTATTGTTTAACAGGAAATAAATATGGCAGTTATGGCATAGCTAAGGAGCTATGGGCCCCAGTGCAAGTTTTACTTTGGGCCACCAAGCACTCTAAACATAACAACTGACACAGCGCACCAAAACCTACCAAGGACAACAGTGTCAGAGGTGCAAGAAGAGAAGGAGGAGCATAGTTACATAGATATTTGGGTTGAAAAAAAAGACATACGTCCATCGAGTTCATCCAGAAAATAAGAGTAACCAGAAAATGAGAGTAAAGTTTGATAATAATTACTACTATTTAAAGAGGAACTGTAGTGAAAATAACATAATTAATAACATTGCTTTTTTTTTATTTTTTTTTATAATATTCATTTATATAATATTTAGTTAGTGTTTGCCCATTGTAAAATCTTTCCTCTCCCTGATCCCTGATTTACATTCTGAGATTTATTACAAGTGACGACATCTTTAGTTCTGGCATATGATCCGTACGGAATGTTCGCTACTGAGAGTTCCATGGACAGAGGGAGATATTGCTTGCTTGGCAACTGGAAAAAAAGCCCTTATTTTTCCTGAATGCAATGAAGTTCACAGGCAGCAAACTGTCAGAACCATGGTCATGACATCACACTTTGGGAGAGGTTTTACCACAATATCAGCCATACAGACCTCCCTGATATGATCTATTTGAGAAAAGAAAAGATTTATCCTGGGAAAGGGGGTATCAGCTACTGATTGGGATGAAGTTCAATCCTTGGTTAAAAAACATCTAGAAGTGATTATTACAATCAGAGAACCAATAAAGAGCTACTACTGCAGTTTAGGGAGGGCCACTTGAAGAGGGGGGGGGGGGGTGCAACCTCTGCACGCCCTATTGCTACGCCACTGTATGGCAGCCTCCATATTCTTCTCACTTCAGTTGTTCTGTAAGTGCAGCAGCTCTTTGGATGAAATAATCTTCTATGTTCATGTTTTAGGATATTGTAAGAGTTGTGCATAAATAAAAATAAAAAAAAATACAAAATTATGTTTTTTTAAGTGCATCAGGTCTTTAAATTAAACAATCTTCAATGTGTATTTGTTTTAGACCATCTAAACTGGGTACATATGGATTTGCTACTATGAGTTTTGGTACACGCACTTGATAAGCTGTAGTGGTCATTTAAGACAACAAATGAACGATAGATTTTTTGTATGTTTCAATACATCGCCCCCCTCACAGGCCTAACCCTAACCAATTCCTCTAACGATAAATGTACTTATACTACAAATTACAGGGCATACAACAAATGAATACATCAAATATTATTACTTTTCTATTTTTCTTGGTGCCATTTATAGGTTGTCCATCGTATCAAACTGGTAAAATATGGAGCCAACGGTGTCCTCAATGTTTAGACCTGTCATTAAAAAGGGAAAAAAACGTCTCAGGCTTAGTTAGTATTGTATGTACATTGTAATTAGATAAACACATAAACGGAAGTTCTTTTTTGTGGTGATGTTTTCCCTGGTCCATTTACACATTTTTAGAAAGTTCCATTAAGAGAATGGAGGCACTTGGCTAAAATGTCTTTGTGGCTGCCCAATGAAGTGTTAAGCATGCATGTAGTTTAATGCCTGCTAATTGGTTTTAAATTGCTGCCAACATTTTTATGGACTGGTCACAAAAGAATGACCCCACTCTTCCGATGTCCATAAACCGTGGCTAGTAAGGTCATAACATGGCCGAAATTCAGCTGATCAAGTGCTTTCATTGTACATGGTACAGGCAGCTTCCCCACCCTCCTAATTGTTTGTCCCATCTGCACAGCCAGCCAGTTCATCAATTGAACACCAAATCATCCCTCCCCCCCATCTTCCAGTATTGTCATTTGAAGAGCACAGTGGACACATGTTCAAGCTAGGGAAGGGGTGCGACCTCAAGACATGCCTTTAGTATGAGACAGAATTCCACAGTGTGGGAATGGTAGCACAGAATAGGGATTAAGGTTCACCTAGTAAAAAAAGAAGCTATGAAAACTAATTAAACTTGCCCTGTAACGTGTAAAGAATGACCCAAAAAACAGATAAACCCTCAGAGCGGCCCCACCTCTTTCTTGAAATGCAAAAGATGTGAGGTCAAGAAGATAATTCTTTTGACATTACCAATAGAAACAGTAACATACATCAATGGCTGAATGTTAAACATTCTCTTAATTAAACGGATATAATTAAGCAGCTGACAGGCAAAGCAGGTGCACTGCGCTGCTTGCATTGTGATATTGAGATGTGTCTATGGGACTGGAATCTAAATGTAAAACCACTCTATAGCTTTGGTCAAAGGTAACTGTTGCAGATGCTACATATTACTGTTTCACTTCCTCAGAGGCGCATAGTCCAGTGTTGATCAGAATGGGCTATTTTTTACAAGTTATGTAAAATTTCATTTGCGGAATCCTCTAATGTTTTATTTACCTAACTTGAGAAAGTATGTTAGCAGTAACTTTAAAAAAAATAAAAACTATCAGGGGGGCATTGCCTTACCTAAATTGTTCCTCTATGACTGTACCTATGGTCACTACCATCCAAATTTGGAATGAAGCGGGTGCCTTTCTCTTGCATAAAGATCAATGGTCACCTTTCATCCCTTTATGGAACAATATGAAACTCAAAGAGTTTCTTTCTATCCCCGACCCGTCTATCTGGGTAAGAAAGGGTGAAGCAAAACTTAGGGCGGAGAAATTAAGCAGTTCAACGTTCTTAAAAGTCAATACTCCCTACCAAACTGTGTGTATTTTCGATATCTCCAACTACACCATGCTTATCAAGTGCAATTTTATAACGTAATTGCCACCGCACCAATGGTTGTAGACGTGCAGGAATCCCCTTTGAAGTCACAAGACACTGTAAATTATTCCATACGATTTGCACCATCTAAAATCGGTTCTTTATTAGGCCTTTCTTTAAGAAGTTACAGCATCTGTGGGAAAGATGATGCACAGGTGTTTCGGGCCACACTCGGTCTTTTCTCAAATTAGGACAGACCCACACAGTGTGGTACCTGTTTTGAATGCATGTTGTGTATTTTAGTCCACAATTGTGGAGCTCTGCACATCTTTTGCAGGTAGTCAATTCGGGTGCAGCCTCTGTTTGGAAGCGCTGCCAATGTCTCCTGCTGTACTTAAGTATCTTTATCAGACTTATCTCACCCCCTACAAACTTTCCAAAATCAGTTCTGCTAGCCAGGATAAGTGTTGGAGATGTGGTGGTTCTAATGCTAGATTTTTTCGTATCTTTTGGACATGCCCTGAAATTCGGATCTATTCGGAAGAGGTCAGGGGCGTATCTGGGTAATATAGAGCCTATGGCGAACACTGAAATTGCGCCGCTCCCGTCAGAGCCCTCTTCCCCTCGAAAAAAAAACCTCCTTTCCTGCGTACGTGTGTTATGGTTGCTGTGTTTTGGCTCGGGATATTGCTGAAGCTACTTTTTTCTTCTTATTCCCTCTCTGACCTCTTTTCTAACACTAAGCCAAGTGAGCTCTACATACATAAATTAAGTAGCCATGGTCCCCATATAACAGAATTAATCTGATCTGAGTGATGGGGAGATACAGGGAGGCATGGCGGCACAGCACAGGAGGAGACGTGGCGCCCATGTTGCTGTGGCGCCCATGGCATGAGTCATGCCTGCACCCCTCTAGATACGCCTCTGGAAGAGGTGCATGGTCTTCTCACTGAACTTGTAAATGCCTCTGTTCCTTCCAGTATGTTGCACAACATCTTTGGTACCAACTCACTTTCTGAATGAAAGCTGTTTTTGGATAGGTTACTCTTATTTTATGCAAGAAGGCAGGTTGCCCTGAAAGGGAAACGTGCAAATGCACCGCTCTTAACAGACCTCATTCAATCCGTCCATACTGGCCTACCAGTATATAAAAATATATATGAAAATATGGGATCTAAAAAGAAACTTTTACATAATCTGGACCCGCTGGTTATCTAAATTCAAAATTGATATGTGATTGTAAACTGTTGTTTTTTTATCTGATGTACATTATATGCACCATACTACTATGTATCTCTCTTTTGATTACTGCTGTTTACGATATTGGTGGATGGGGGGGGGGGGGTGAGGTTTCCTTATGTTTTGTTCAAGTTGTTGCAGTTTTGTTTTGTTTTCTGTGCAAACATCAATAAAAAATGTTTCCAGGAAAAATGTAAAACTAAAGAGCTTTTCCCTCACTTCCTGTCTAAATTATTACGACTAATTCTGAGGGGAGATATAACCACCTGACACCCAGACAGCAACAGTGAGAAGGAGAAAGACAGGCACTAAATGCGGGTAGAGAGGTCTTGGGTTTCACCGGTTATGTACTCCATATTGCAGCGTGCTCTCAGAGACAGACAATAATCATGTAAAGTGAAGAGAGCCGAGGCACTGCTGCAGTAGAAAAAGAGGTACCTTTAATCCACGGTGTACAGACACAGCGAGGTATACAGTGGGGGTGAGGGGATGCCAAATTCTTGGACTTTAAATTAAGACCTTTTTTGAGGGTGGTACGCACCCACCTGGCTGACACCTTGGACGCCCTGGGAAAGGTTGGGGGTGTGGAACTTGGGGAGAATGAGATCCTGGCTGCCATAGATGTAGTCAATCTTTATACCCGGATTCCCCAATCCCAGGGGGTTCAAGTGATTGGAGAACTATTACTTGAATGTGGGGAGGAAGACCTCTGGGTAGACTACCTGATGCAGTGTTTAAGTTTTGTGTTGTCACATAATGTCTTTTTATTCAATGACATATGGTACCATCAAAGATCTGGAGTAGCCATGGGAACGCCGGTAGCTCCGACGTTTTCTAATCTCTTCCTTTGGTTTTGGGAGAAAAAGTACATCTTTGGGACTACAAACCCCTTCAGGGAGAAAATTGGCCATTGGTATCGTTATGTGGATGATGTGGTCCTGACTTGGAGGGGCACGGTACGTGATTTTGAGGATTTCCTCACTTACATTAACTACAACGATCTCAACATGCAGTTCACAGGGGTTTTAGCTAACCCCACTTTGCATTTTCTAGACCTAGAGCTGTATGTTGAGAGCGGGTTTATACGCAGCTGGGGACATCGGAAGGACACTGCTACCAATTCCGTGCTCCTCCAGTCCAGTTTCCACCCTCCGCATACGATCCAATCTATCCCCTATGGACAGTTTGTTCGGCTGAAAAGGAATAACTTCAAAAGGGAGGATTTCATCCATCAGAGTAGAGAACTGGCCATCAGACTGTCCATTAGGGGGTACAACATGAATGATTTAAACCAGGCATTTCGTAGGGCGGATGCCCGCGATCGTGAGGAGTTGCTGATAAATAGGAAAAGGGCTATAAGAAGTCCAAGATCTACTAAACAACCATTTACTTGTGTATTTGACTATTCACCGATGTCAGACAGAATTAAAGCAATAGTTCAAAAGCATTGGTGCGAATTTCAGATGAATGCAGGTCCATCTGGTGTGGCCTGCCATAAACCACTGGTTTCCTTCAGGAGGGCACGGACAATTGTTGATGTAATCACCAACAGTGAGTTTAGATCGGTGCATGAGCAGAACTGGTTGCAAAAATACACCCCGGTTGGTAATTTTAGATGCGGAAATTGCAACCATTGTGCACAATTTAAAACAGGTAAAAGCGCATATCTTGGCGCTAAACTTATCAGGTTTGACCAATTTTTGCATTGCCGATCTAGAAATACGGTGTATGCGATAGTCTGCTCATGCAACTGTTTCTATATAGGCCAGACTACCCGCATGATCTGCACCAGATTTCAGGAGCACGTCAATTCCATTGTGACAGGTGTAGGTGCTGGCAGATTTATTAAACATATGCGGGAATGTCATAATGGGAATACAACCTCACTGCAGTTTATGGATTTAAAGAGTAACTGTTAGCCTCCAAACTGAAATTTAAATCTCTATTGCAATGTTTTATTTAGTATTTAAGTGAGCCAAAAAGCCAATGCAGAACTTAAAAATCAATCTAATTTTTTTACTATGTAACCTTTTCCCCCAGCTCCGGACGCAAAGCCGCATATCAGATACTGCTTAGCATGCAGAGCATGCCTATGTCTGGCCGACCCCCCTCTCCCCCCCAGGACCAGGTGCCAATATATTCTCCCCACCAAACAGCTGACCGCTCTCACACGGAGAGAGAGCGGGAGCACTTCCAGCGCCGCCACCGCAGAGCAGCCGCCGCCGAGTCACATGTGAGAGAATCACATGTGAGAGAGATGCACAGCGGCTGCTGCTCTGCGGTGGCGGCGCTGGAAGTGCTGCCGCTCTCTCTCCGTGTCAGAGCGGTCAGCTGTTTGGTGGGGAGAATATATTGGCACCTGGTCCTGGGGGGGAGAGGGGGGTCAGCCAGACATAGGCATGCTCTGCATGCTAAGCAGTATCTGATATGCGGCTTTGCGTCCGGAGCTGGGGGAAAAGGTTACATAGTAAAAAATTAGATTGATTTTTAAGTTCTGCATTGGCTTTTTGGCTCACTTAAATACTAAATAAAACATTGCAATAGAGATTTAAATTTCAATTTGGGGGCTAACAGTTACTCTTTAAAGCAAGTTCCCATTCCACATAGGGGAGGTAATCATGAGCAGGCTCTGCTCCAGAATGAAGCCAAACTAATTTCTGAGACTGGAGCCTGTGGCCCTATTGGGCTTAATGAAAGGAATGAGCTTCATTGTTTTCTTTCTAAGTACTAATATTAATGCTTCATCCTTATATATTTATTTGATCCTTACTTCGTAGCAGTTTTATGGCTAGTAGTGTTCCAGTTTGTAATATGTATCTTCTTTGTCTAAACACTCTGACGGTTGTGTCCCCTTGTATGTTTACAGCTATGGCTGATGATCACCATGGCAACTAAACCTGGGATGCGGCCGGCGAACGGGCAGGCTGTGACGCAGAACCCGGCTCATGACGACACACAGGAAGCAGGGAGACTTGCTGCTTCCCGATTGGTCAAAGCAGAGTGTGCGTTACTTCTGGGGGCGGAGCCTATACGCCGGGACGCCGTGGCCGCGAGCCCGGGGGCGTTGCGAACTGCCGAGAGGTGGTAAGTGAGGCTACTTAATGCTGTACATCACTTGGGTCAGATTGTTCCTTATATTTTGCCTCTGAAGAAGCTTTCTTAGCGAAACAGCTGTCAGGCACCCCCTCACCCCCACTGTATACCCCACTGTGCCTGCATACCGTGGATTAAAGGTACAGTTTTTTTCTACTGCAGCAGTGCCTCGGCTCTCTTCACTTTACATGACACCCAGACAGCATCAGAAGCAATTTTGTTCATAGCAAAGTAGGGGAGACTTAGAAACCCTAGGTTAATGCTAGACAAGACAAGGAACATTTAGATCCCGCTTTTCTCCTGGTGGACTCAAAGCCCCAGAGCTGCAGCCACTAGGACCCATTCTGTTGGCAGTGGCTATGTTAGGGAGTTTTGCCCAAGGTCTCCTCACTGAATAGGGTGCTGGCTTACTGAACAGGACAAGCCAAGATTCGAAACCTGGTCTCCTGTGTCAGAGGCAGAACCCTTTACCAGTACACTATCTGTCTGTAGTATGAAGATTTCCATTTACTTCCAGTACCAGTGGTTGGTGTTACCTCATTAGGACATGAGCAAGAACATTCCAAATGGGTGCATAAGCAGCAGTAAAAACATGATATAACACGACATACCCATTTCCCTTTTTGTATAAGACTCCAAGAAATTTTGGGTAGAGTTCTACTTCTAGGGCTTGATTCACAAAAGGGTGCTAACTTAGTTAGCACACCTAAAAGCCCCTTAGTACGCCTAAAGCCCTTTAGGGCGCGCAAAGTTTGACGCGCAAAGTTATCGCGGCAAAGTTTAGCGCTGCCCGTAGTGTGAGAAACAAAACGGTTGCACCGGGTGCGCCGAAACCGTCGCACCGGGTGCGCCCGAAACATCGCACATTGTTTTAGGCGCACCCAGTGCAACGTTTTCATCTATGGGCATGCAATGGGCAGCGCTAAACTTTGATAAATAAAAGCTTTAGGCATGCTACCTGCTTAGCAACCTAGTTAGCACACCCAAAGCTTTTAGGCGTGCTAACTGAGTTAGCACCCTTTTGTGAATCAAGCCCCTAATGTAGTTGGTGTTTGAATTCGGGATCCTGCATTTGGAAACACAATTTATGCCAAACGCTGAACTTCAGCAAACAATCTAGTTGACAGGGCCACAGGAAAGTCACTTGTGCCGCACTTTATCTGACTTCGATGCTTCCTCCTTCCGGCTTGCAAGGAGGAAGCATCAGAGTCAGGCATGGGCTTAAATTCGTCTTCGGGTGATCCGGATAGTTACTATCCGGATTTCACCCAGTAATACTGTGCGGGCTGGGCAGGGGGGAGTCAAGCTTACCCGTCTGACGTCTTCTTCGCTCGTCCCTCGGCGCCTCCCACGATGCGTTCCAATGCGCCATCACGTGATTACAAACACTTCCTCCTTCAACCCGACTCCCCCCTGCCCAGCCCGCACAGCATTACTGGGTGAAATCCAGATAGTAACTATCCGGATGACCAGAAGACAAATTTAAGCCCATTAGCCCATGCCTGCCTGATCAGAGTCACATAAAGCGTGACCTGGACTGCAACCCCATGACCCTGTCCACTAGCTTGGGTGCTGAAGTTCAGCATTTGGCATAATTCGGGTTTCCAAATGCAGGATCCAAAATTCAAACACTAATTAACAGAATCTCATTAAGACACAAAATAATATCAGACAAGCAATGAGTCTTATGCATTGAAGACAGAATTTGTCTGTTTTTACTTCAAACGCCCTGCAAGATTTATGAAAATTTCTATGTTTAAAAATGCTCTTGAACTTGATTGGGTATTTGAATAAAAAATATATATATATATATATAAAATCCAAGAAAGTGAAAACTTCTCTCTGTATAGCGTCAGGTCCGATATTCTTTACATAGATGAAAAAGTGGAATATCTGCCAACTCTACCAAGTGTGTTTCCGCTGAATGTCTAATGCTGCTATTTTATTCCCCCTGAAGCCATTTTTAAGATTTAATTTTTACGCCTAAGCTCTATTTCTGCACCCGCATAGTGCTGACCTAGGGTATCTACGAAAATAGCTGAAATGAAGCAAGTTACAGAAAGGATCAAGGCTTAGACCTGTACCCTGGAAATTGCCATAAAATAAGAGATAGACAAGCACAATAATTAATCTGTAGAGAACAGGGGAGTTGTAGTGTTGCAGAATTTACTTGTTAAGCAGTATATATATATATATATATATATATATTATGAAAAAAAGTTGTCTTCAAGCATCCATTGAATTTCCAGTATATACAGTAAAAGCTAATAGTGTACCTACACTGATAGTGATTTAGCTGCACTGCATGCTCCTGATCCCAGCTTTAAAAATGTGCTTCAAATTTGTTACCACTGCATTGTGTCTTCTGTACTGTTGTAATTTTTTATATTGTCTTCTCATTTTGAGCAAATATTTTTTTTTTCTTTTCACCAATCGCAACTTTCATTTGAAGGGGGTATGTACATTGTGCTTTTGCCCTCCCCTTTAGTTAACCTCCATCATGGAGGGCTTGTGGGTAGGGGGACCTGCACTTGTACTTAAAGTGGACCCAAATTAAAAATACAAGATTTCAGAAATAAAATCTATTTTCTAAATTAGAATAATAAATAGCAGCCTTTTTTCAGCAGCATGATGACAAATATAAAATATTTTACATTTATTGGAGGAACCCCTCCCTTCCTTTCAAATTGCCGGGAAAAATCCAGCAAACTGGTGGAGAAGGTGGTGTCCAGCAATGGAGGAATTGCTAATGGCTGCCCCCAGTATAACCCTAGTTATGAAAAGAGAAGGGTGAAAAGCATGCACTGAAATGCTCATAGGTTTGAAGGAGTGTTTATTTATCTTTGTATGTGTCAGAGTGGTGCAACTAAATATTTTTAATTTAAAAAAAAGTTTGGTTTGGGTCTGCTTTAATGCAAAGCAGTAGTGCAACGTTATACATTACCTGCTTCTGGTGGGCAGCGTGGTAGTGTAGAGCTTAGCACTCTTGCCTTGCAGTGCTGGCTCCCTGGCTTTAAACCCAACCAGGTCACTATCTGCACAAAGTTTGTATGTTCTGCCCGTGCCTGCGTAGGTTTCCTCCAGGCACTCCAGTTTCTTCCCAAAAACATAGAGATAAGTTAATTGGCTTCCCCCTAAACTGTCCCTAGACTATGATACATGCCCTACACTATACATACATACATACATACATAGACATGTGACTATGGTAGGGATTAGATTGTGAGCTCCTCTGAGGGACAATTAAGAGACAAGACTATATATACTGTACTCTGTACAGTGCTGCGGAAGATCTCTGCGCTATATAAATACTAAATAATAATACCCGCTTCTGGTGGTGGGAAGGTCCTCCTCACTCCTCTTCAGCATGCAAATACCATACAGCCAATCACCATGCAGCTTTCCATGCCATCCTCCAGTCCACTGTCTCCAGCGTTGACCACCAAAGAAATCCAGCAAGTTCTTGTCAGATTCCAAGCTTGCAACCGAGGTCCTCTTCAAGCACGAGCAGTTCCGTGCTAATGCACAGGAGCATGGTTGCGATGTGTAGGAGGGTTCCGGGCAGTGGTGGAGGATGGCGTAGGAATCCTCTGGGGTATGCAGGGGCTTACCTCTCCTTAGGTAACTAGTATTTGATTATTGAACCCAAGCTCACCTCGGGTTCTCTTCGAAATACAGACATGGGCCTCCCTAGTCCCTGGCTCTAACTTTCCTGAAAATACCTGTCACACCTCAGCAAGTGGTTGCCTATGGCAACCCACAAACACAGCACTCTTTCTACAGAACTGTTTCCTTTGTATGACCTTTTTATGTTCCCACACCATCTAGTGTCTGGAATGTGCTATGCAACCCTGTGAAATGTTTTCCCTTCAACCTTTAGATGCTCCCGTGCCATATAGTGTCTGGACTGTGCTATGCATCCCCATTTGCACCTGTGAGCTCACTTCCTGGATTATGTTTTGAAAGTGCTACCCTTGCTTTGGCTCACTGCCTGAAGCAACAGGTTTCTGCGTCCTTATTTTCAGAGAGACCTAAACCCTTATGAACTGATATCCTTGCTATGATCTTGACAATGCTCTGACTATCCGTTTGTCCTTTGCTCCTGTACCTTACCCATACCTCCCAACTTTTTGAGATGAGAAAAAGGGGCACTTAAGCCACGCCCCACCACACCCCTGACCACGCCCCTGTACACCACTAGTCAGGCATACCATAAAGATTTCATAATAAAAATATGTTGTTTTATAATTCAAACCACACTGGTCCTTTCTATCCCAGTTCATTTTCCTTCATATTAACATTTTAAAATTAGTAATATATCAATGTGAAGGATAAGAATAAAGTTTAGAGTCAATCAAACACATTTTTTTAGTAGAGAAATATACGTATATATATATATATATATATATATATATATATATATATTTACATAGAAAGTGGGACAAATTCTTGAAAGAGGGACAAATGAGGAGGAAAGAGGGACAGAGGGACAGGGTTCCCAAAGAGGGCTATGCCTTGACTGACTCAGACTGATTTCCTGATAACAAATTTCAGGCTTATCCTTTATTACTTTGACTGTCTGTTGTACCTGTACCTTGCATCGGATTATCCAGTCACACTCATCAGTCGCCTTCAGGCACACCCATCTGGTCTCCAGGGCTGCGCCAATCCCACCACACAGAGTATTCAGGTAAGCGACAATATAGAAGACCATGAAATGCAATACATCAAGCTTTATTTAAATATCAAAAGTCTAAATGCACGTAACAGACATAGGTGAGACAGCACTGGGGGAAGGTACAAGCCAGAACTTGTACCTTCCCCCACTGCTCTCTCACCTATGTCTGTTACGTGCATTTAGACTTTTGAACAGGAATAAAATAATATTAAAAGGGGCCCTAGGCAATATTAAAAGGGGCCCCAGCAATATAGTAGTTTTTTAGCAGAGACCGCCCAATCAAAATTCCCAGTGTAGAGGGAATTTCTGATTTGTACGATTTTGTCGAGTATGGGTCCTGTGTCTTTAAGAGCTTTAAAAGGCTAAACTCAGAGACCAAAGCGGAATTTCTCTCTGAATGTGTGAGGTTTTGCCTGGATCCCACCTTTCAGATTGCTGATCCGTCTACGTCGGCTCTTCAGTTTGCCTATGTGCTCTTAAAAGACGATTTGTTCACCTAGGCGTATGAGGTGCTAAAAAACAATTCTTGGAATAATAATCTGTATCAGTTTCTTGCAGTGATATTCTCTCACTGGTTTAAACTGCCTGGCTTACCACCTGCTCTGATTAAATGTGTAGCTGCTGATAAGTCAGCTGATCTTTCCCTTCCATGCAAAACTTTTCAGTATGACAATCAGTTCAATGTGTCTGTTGCCACTTCAGGTTTTAAACAGCAGACATGCAAAGTGGCTAAAAAGAGAAAAACTAAAAAACGCAAGCATCGGAATAAAACACTCCCTATTGATGTTTACCATGATGTTGATCTGTCTCCTGGTTTTTTGCCCCAATCCAAAGCTTATGTGGATCCTATTATAGGTAGGATCGTACACTATATTAAAGCAGTTAAAAAATCTGTTGTTGTTCCTGAACTCCATCCCTATGGAGATTATCTGGATACTGGCCTGTTTGAACCCCCATTTGCTTCCTGGGATATTTGGGCCTTGCTGGAGGAATTTGATTTTGATTGGAAAGCCTTTTGCGATTTTTACATCGCAAAAAGCCAGGATGTCTTGAATGATTGTCTCGATTCTATGTAACTTTTGATTGATTCCGATGAATGTGACGAGGGTGATGTGGATGTGTGGCAGACGATTTTGGATGAGTTGCACACACACCAACCAATTGATTCCAATAAAGAGACATCGTTGTCGGATGATTGTTCCTGCCTTTCTGGGGTAAAGCATGAGAGTCTTGACTTTGTGCAATCTGAAATGAATGAGTGTGCCGCTGTGGTTGATTCCTGTGCGAATCCTGAAGGATTCACTCCTGACAGTGTGCAGTTTGAATCTGTACGATCAGATGCCTGTTTCTCGGATGTTCCTGCAGATTGTGATCGCCATGAGTCTGCCGGTTTCCTCAAGGATGTGTGGGATCCTTTGTCATTTAGAAACAGATCTTTGAGATCTTCCGTCTGTGACCCTGCTATGGGGAAAATTTCTCAACTATGCAGCATCAAAAGTAAAATTAATATGCCTAATAAAGTTCATCCTGTTGATGTCGCTATTTCTTCTACAGATGAGTCTCTGTCTCACCCTGTTCACACCTGTAAGGGCCCGTTGCCTGGTGACAGTTGCTCCAGTGTTTCGGTCCTAGATGCCTTGCAGTCTGTTCCGCAGATCGCAGAGGTTTGCGCTATGGAAGCGTCAGTTTCACAACCTAAAGTGAATTTTGATTTGCAGGTTTTGCGTTCTGGTTCCTCGGATTCGACATTGTTAGCCGAATCTAAGAGTGAGACAGCGCTTCGGTTTTGCGAGTCTGATGCTGAACCTTCTTTGCCTTATTCAGAGACGCTTTCTCTGAACCTGCCCTGTACCATGAATGAAAACATGTTTTCCATTCACACTGACGTTTGTGAGCCGCTTTCTTGCTCTGAGGGAAGTGCTGATTCTGCACCCTGTACTCTGCATGAGTCAATGTGGCCTTGCTTAGAATCCCCTGCAGTGTCCCTAGAGGCTCGTCTAGGTATTGCCACTATACTCACCTGTTTTTCTGCAGTTTTGGAGTTACAAGCTAGTTTGACTGCCACACAGAATTCTGGGTACAGTGAGAATGAAGTTAGGGAGTAAATGTGTGTTCCAGTAAATATTCCTGTACATCCCGCTAATTATGATGAAGTTCAGTCTCAGTTTATGGTGGAACCATTCCTGGGACATCTGCCCTGCCTGCTCAGCCCTGTAACATGGACAGTTCAGAATCCTTCTTAGAAAACCTGGAAAATGATGTTCCTGAGGTCGTGTTTGATGTCCTGGAGGTCTCCGAGTTCCTCCCAAAGGGTGCAGAACTTGTAGGAGATGTCTCCTGACCCCCAAGTCCTTCTGAAGTGTTGCCCTCTTCCGTAGGCATTGCTGCCTTGCTGGCTACCTTTTCAGCTCTGGTGGAGCTTCAGTCATGGGTAGTCAATGATGAATTTCTGTCAGATACCATTACAGTCATTGAGATCTCTAAGCCTGAGACCGAGTCTTCTTTTGAAATACCAGTACCTGTGACCTCTAATCGTGATGATTTTCTGCCCGGTCCTAGTTTTGGTCTGGTCGTGCCGGACTCTGAGGTTGGCAGTTCCCCGACATGTCCTGAGGTTTCTCCTGTGCTGGTGTACCCCAGTGTGCTCTGTGATCCAGAAAGCCCAAGTGTGCCTCGGTTACCAGCGTACTCAGATGCTTACTCGGTGGAGACATGTTCTGATTTAGCCTGCCTGCTTGCATGCCCAGAAGTGGTCCCTGAAAATCCTGATCTTGATGGGTGTCCTGCTAATTCTGAATCTGGAACTGTCATAGGTTCCATGGGGGTGCTTGGTAGCTCTCCATGTGAGCCTGGTGAGCGTTCTGGCTTCTTGGAATCTCTGCGGAGCTTCAAGGCGTTCTGGAAGATTCCGAGAGAAGTTTTGCTTGGTACCCTGAATACGATCAACAGCGGCTTTTGTTTTGAAAGAGACACTTCGAACAGGTTTTGTGGCAGATTTGGTATTTTCGGACGCTCCTTGGAAGTTGGTGGGTATTGTCTGGAGGGTGTCGGTGGCTTCTTCTCTGGTATCCACAGTCCTGATGGGTGTTACGCCGAGACTTGTAGTGCTGATGGGCATGTTTCGGTGGCTTCTGTTTCCGCTGAGGTCGGTTTCGGGTGGACTGACTCTGGAATTGGACCTTGTCGGGCTGTCCCGACCTTCATGAGTCTTCGGTTGGAGTCTTTTGCTAATAGCAGTTTTGAGGGTCGTCTGGAATTCGACCCTGGAGGGGGGGGTACTGTAATGATCTGCTCGGCTGCCTGTGCAGGCAGGCAGCTTTTTGGCCATTGTTTAGGTTTGCATGCTGCAGGACTCTGGAAAGAAGAGCTTCTGTCAGTTTTGCAGCTTGTGCTTGCTGAGGAATTTGCATACGTTGTCATGCAAATTGCCTGGCCACATTCATTGGAGGCGTGTACTATAAGTACTATGTGTTTCCCACAATGCTTGGCTGGTCAAAAGGATTTAGTCCTGTGTAACACTCCTGGAGGAGTGTCAGCCTTACTCTCTGTTTGAAGATCAGCTTAGAGTAATTCCTGGAAAACTGCACTAGGCAGGTTTCCTTAGTGCAGTTAGGATTGCTTATCTGTTTGTTTGTTCTGTTGCGATTGTCCTGTCCTAGCGGTGGTTGACAGGAAATGGTTCTGATCTCTGTTCTTGCAGTATAGCTGGTGCAGCGGTTGCTACCAGCTATCTCTTCTGATCTGTCTCACTTGGATCGCACTAGCATCTTGCGCTAGCGCTGTGGATCCTTCTGTTCTGTCTCCTTGGATTGCGCTGGCCACTTTCCGCTAGTACTGTGGATCCTTCTGTTCTGCTACTCTGTACCTGGATCACGCTAGCCACTTTCACTAGTGCTGTGGATCCTTCTGTTCTGCTACTCTGTACCTGGATCGCACTAGCATCTTGCGCTAGCACTGTGGATCCTTCTGTTCTGTCTTCCTGGATCGCGCTAGCCACTTTCGCTAGTGCTGTGGATCCTATCTCTCGCTTGTCCCTGTTTTCGTGTGTCTGTCTTGTCTGCTACGAACGCTTGCTGGAGACTCGGTGAGGTAACCGTTAAGCAAGCGCTCGCGTCCTCTATTACATGTTTGTCTGTCGATGGTTAGTTAGGCGTGCTTGTCTCTATTGTGCTTATCATGTGGAGACCGCCCATGAACGCGTGCACTGTTACGAATGAGTGCGGTGTTCGCATTCAGTTAGCGTTTGTTATTTTCCGTATCTCCTCATTGTATGATTTGCTGTGCCTTTGCTATCCTCGTAGTCTGTTCTGATCTGCCTTGTGTCACTTTTGGCAATCGCCTTTCTTGCGGTTGCGTTTCTGTTTCGTATCTGCTGTTGTGTGTGCGCTGTCGCGGGGTAGCGACTAGATTGGCGCACACACATACAACCTGTCCCTTTGCTCGTTCTCATTCGCAATCGCTTCTCTTGCGATTGCGTTCTGCGCTTCGTACAATTCCTGTCTGGCATTTGTGGAGGTACAGAGGATTGGTTCCTCTGCACTCCTCAGCGCCATCTGCCGACAGGAATTTCCCTCTACGGGTGCGTAGCACCTTTTGCTGGGTTCCTGCAATTATACGCTTGTGGAGGATTTCCGCCGTATCAGCGCACGCGTTGTGCGCTGATCACGGAGAAAGTTCCACAATCATTACACTGGCTTCATATATTCTCTAACCTTGCGTCATCAAAGCATAAGTAGTATCCAAGGCATTTTTGAGCAGCCTGTCTGCATTTAGTGTCAGCCTTTTTGACTCTGTTGACCGTGGTTTTAACTTTCCATCACTGGGTTTCCTTAGGCTGACAAATGTTATATATAAAGGATAAGTTATGTATGAGATTTGCTGCCCAGTCATAATGATTTTTTATAATTCATTGATGTGCCATGATTTATATTATCCAGTCATAAATCTTAAAAGTGCTTAAATGTTACTTTTTTATGTAAAGTAAGGCTGCAGATAGAAAAAAATACATACCTTGAAATTTTGATCACATGAACAAAAACACTTAAAGGGAACCTGAAGCGCGAGGACTACCGAGGCCGTCATAGTGTTTGGATTGCATCACTCTGCTGTTTAAACTGCAAGGGGATTTGCATAGACCTATAGAAATGGCAATCTATGGAGCAGTGTCCAGTGTCTGATGGGCTCCTCTCTACATCTTTTACAAGTGATTTATTTGATGCCTATGATTTTCTATAGAGATAAAAATAAGTTCTACCAATAAGAACTTACATAGATCTAGCAACACGTTTGTGTCCACTGTCATAGCTAAGCCCCGCCCCCAATGCAGGTCTTATTCTTAGGCCCATCATGCACGCTATACATAATAATTGATATGGATCACCCAGGCCTGCAAAGGATGGTGCAGTGCCAGAGAGGGTGAGCAGGGGGAGGGAAAAAGTTTGTTAATGATTACCACTGTTCCAAGCATGCATAGAGGTGTTCATTACCAGCATAGTATCAATGGAGAGCTAATACATTGGATGAAGGAGGGCCCAAGAGCAGCCACAACCCCTTCATCCCGTATTTCTATGCCACTGTCTGTGTGTATACGTATATATATATATATATATATATATATATATATATATATATATATATATATATATATATATACATATATATACAGTGGCGTAGCTAAGGAGCTGTGGGCCCCGATGCAAGTTTTACATTGGGCCCCCCCAAGCACTCTATACATAACAATTGATACGGTGCACCAAAACCTGACAATGGCAGCTACAGTGTCAGAGGTGCAAGAAGGGGATGGGAAACAGCTTGTTAATGATTACTACTACTCAAAGCATCTATAGAAGTGATTATTATGAGCACAGGACCAATAGAGAGCTTATACTGTAGTTGAGGGAAGGCCCTTTGGGGCCCCTCTGGCCCAAGGGCCCCGATGCGGTCGCTACCTCTGCAACCCCTATTGCTACGCCCCTGTATATATATATATATATATACAGTATATATATATATCTGCTATCAGTTGACTCTAGCTAGACTGCCTTTCTGTTAAATCCATATACACCTTCAATACTAATAAATACTTTAATGCTATGTTGCTGATAAGATACTCTTTAATTTAATGAATTGCAGCTTAATTTGAAGTCTGATTTAAGAAGGAAAGCAGATGGGTGTCCCGTTTTCCCGATTGTTTCATCTGCTATCAAACAACATGTTTCCATGTTACTACCGTCTCCTCATTACTGGTGCGTTCGAGAATCTCTCGATGTCCAGTCATTTACTCTACAAAAGCTAATCTCAGATTACTAATGCTGCAGCTGCCTGCAAAGCGTGAGCCGGAGAAGACGAGGAAACTCTGCCCTTGGACTTAGAACATTTTATATTAAGAGCTTACATTTTCCTTGTTCCGAGCCCAAAAGGGCCAAAGGAATGCCGGGCTGCTCTCATCTGGCTGCCTATTAAGGAGCAGACACCACTAAACTCATTTGACTTGTAGATTGTGCCTGAATTCAAGCTGTTTAAAGCAGATGAATGGCTACTGCTTGAGCCGGCACTGTCACCAAGCCATTCCTTGATTTTCATATTAAGTATGCCAGGCAATCGTATGCATCCTTAACATGGAAATCAAGCACAAAACTCCCTGCCTAATGACGGAGATCAAAGGAAGCCTCGGTGGTGATAGACCTCATGCTGCACTGCTGTACATCCTATTTAAGTTTAAAACCTTCAGCTGCCGCAAAGGGGTCTTCTGTGAACGTCCCCACGTCTCACCTCTGGCACTTTCCACAGCAAATGGGTTAACTGTCTGTTTTGAATTCAGAAGTCATTATCTACACATATGGGTCCTTAACTCCACATTCTTACCGGTAGTAATAGAAAGGGCCTCACATTACACGCTCAGTACTTTTTCCCTCATTATAATTATTGGAATGGTGCACCTCTGATTTAAATAAAGCTGGATCATATTCATGTCCTGCTTCCTATTGTGGTGCCAGTGATACAGCTGCTGGGTAAGTATGTTCTTCTCTTGTCATGGCCCAGCTTTCCCTACAGCACCGGGCATCTACAAATAACTTTGCCTTACTAGAGAGGGAGAGGGCTAAAAGGATAGTCTCGTTTTTTAGATTACTTTTTTAAGACACCAAAAGGCAGGCATATTAAAAACAATAAGTGCAAAATTCTCCAAACATTTAAATTTCCACTGACAGGAAGGGCTGGAGGATAAATTTAGACTTGGCTTAAAGCAGTATAAAACCCTGACATAATATTCAATAAAAACATGTTTTCCTACTTTTTATATGCCATACGGTTATCATATTTGCTTTTGTGCATAAGTATTTAGATTCATTTAGAAATTATATGTTCCCAAAGTACACTTTTTTTTGCTCTGAAAGCTGACTTTGCATTTTATTTATAATTGCTTTATTCATGTTCTAACAAGCAGAAATGCTTTCTAAATTGTCTGACTTTGTTCAGGAGACCCCGTGGTGTCAGAGAAGTGTTTATTTACATTTCTCACTTGATACAATTAAACACAAGATAACATTATCTACAACTTTGGATGGGTCCAGCTTTGCTGGCAGGGAAGCTTCTAAGTCCTGTGTGTAACCCTTTGAATGCTGTTCTAGTTAAAAAAAATGCTGGTTGTATATAATATGCTGTAAATAATCTATTAGAGCAAAGAAGAAATGCTGGGTTTCATTCCGCTTTAACCCTTTACCGGTCAATTTATTTAGAGGCTTGCAAGTGCTCCAGGCCAATTTATTTTTGCACATTTTTTATTTCTTACATATCCTTGCTTCTAATTAGTACTGCTGTAATGTGTATTTATGGTTCCTTGTCACTAGGGGGGCAGTGTGAGACAATAATAGAGGACTTCTGTTTTCAGTTTCTACATGTTCTGCTAACAGAGAGAGATCAAAGCACTCCAGGAATTTACAGCACAAGTTCTGCCGACTGAGGTCAAAAGGAGTGCACTAAAGCTGCGTACACACGCCATACCAGATGCAAGGACGGGTCCGCCGGACTCTCCCACTGGGCAGTCTTTTACACAACAGTAGTGCGTGTGTACGCGCTGTCGGCGGACTGATAAGGCTGTTTCTGATCGTTCAGAAACAGCCTTATCAGTCCGCCGACAGCGCGTACACACGCGCATACTGGTGGCTAAACACCGTGCAGCGGGAGGGTCCGGCGGACCCGTCGTTGCATCTGGTATGGCGTGTGTACGAGGCTTAAGGCCTCAATTCACTAAGTTTATCTCCTGCCTTTAATAATGCTCAGAAACGTTATTAAAGACAGGAGAAACACTTAGTGAATTGAGGCCATTGTCAAACGAGATATTGAAGTTAATGTGTTAATCCACTGCCAGTTTATTCATTGGCAGCTACTGGTTTCAAGTAGGCTCAATTTCTTTCTCTTCCTGTGTCAGTGGAAATTTGCAGTTAGAAGTTTTGATTATCACTGCATATTAAGCATACTGTGTTTATGATGACTTAAACTACATAAATATTTACAGTAATCTAATAAATAAGATTTATATACTTTTACCTGTAAAAGAAGGGTAAGGTACAAACACTTTGGACCTTCATTTCACTGCAGCATATAATCTAATACATGCAGAAGTAGTCGTTGGTACCACAAGGTACACTTATGCTGTGTAGTACACACTATGAGATTTTATGGTCGGTTTACTGTCAGATCGATTATTTCCAACATGTCCGATTTTCTTTTCCGAACAATTTCCAAGCATTTTCCGATCAATTTCCTATAAATGTTACCGGAAATCGATCGGAAAGCAAATTGGACATGTAAGAAATAGTCAATCTGACAGTAAATCGACCATAAAATCTCATAGTGTGTACCCACCATAACAGTCCCATTAGAATAGTAGCCAGTCTGATATGTAAGGTTAACAGCCCGGCCCCGGTGAAACACTTTCCAGTATATCCGGCCTCCAAGCGCTGCAATTAAACTAACTAAAATTCTATTATTAAGGTGAGGGCAGATGCCACCATGATTTCCATCTCTAATACTAATCTCCACATCTCCTGTTTGAGGAAGAGGTCTTTTTTCACAACATTAAGACAAGGTTTTCTTTTGCAAGGGAGGAGGCTATGTTGAAACTCAAGCCAACTGATCTTTATGTATTGTACAGCAAGGGATGAGGTGTGACTTCTCTTTTCCACCCTTCCTTTCCTGGCCACCAAGGCTTCAAGCCAGAATGAGGATCTAAGCAAAATAATAAAGGGAACCTCATGGATTTAGTAACTGCATTAGTACAGGTAGTCACTGGTTGGTTAGCGAATGAGATAGGGACTGTAGGTTGATTCTTATGGTGCCCATACATAGTACATTTTTTATTTTTTTTCGATTAGATAATTGTGTTCGATTATTCTGTTAGATCGAACATAAAGATTTTTCCAACATGTCCAATCAGATTTTTATTGAAAAAATGGGATAATCGTTTGTTTTTCTTGATAAAAAAAAGATTATTTTCGACTTTCATTAGATTTGATCGTTTAGGTTGAATAAATGGGAAAATCGAACATTTCTATTGTACCATGTATGGGCACCATTAGCCTAAATTTTTATGTAAGTTAGAGTTCTTCAATCTCAGCATCTCTGTCCCCTGTGCTTCCTCTGTGCCCCCCTCCCTCGTGCCCCCTTGTTCTGTCTCCCTGGGCCCTTTGCTCACCTCCAATGATGTCCCACAGCACTCTAGGAGGGTCTCAGCAGTTTCTGTCTCCGTTGCATCCATTGCGGAAGTGATGTCATTGGGCCTGACATTCATAATGGCGGGTCATTTGTATATCAACCATTCATAAAGAGTGAATTACTTGAACATACATACTAAACGTCCTTCGGTATGACAAAAAAATTACATTTTTCTCTGAAATATGTCAGTTTTTCTGTCATTTCTCAGACATGGAGTATTGTGAGTAATGTACCCCATAAATGATTTGGTTTCTTCTTGCAAATGAACTCATACCCCATATGTGTGGGTAGTTTCTTGCCAGGGACCACCAGAAGTCCTACCAATTGGCTTTGTCAGAGAGCACTGCTTACAATACTGCTTTAGGGTGAGGTGCAGGAGGCTAAGTTTCCAAGACAAAAATATACAGAGAGACAACCTATACAGCAGCATAGCTATTAAGGCCATTGGTGAAGAGGGGTTCAAATTATACCTTCTTCCTGTGCTCCCCTGTTAGTTGTTCTCTTCCCTTCCCCACCATACAGTGTGGTGCAGAGTGCAGTTAGAATCTTCCCTCACCGAACACCATATGTGGTCTGTCCTCCTCTACTGTAGCCACTTGCTCTAGCTCTCCACAGTCCTGGTCTGCTGCAGAGTGCAGTTAGAATCTTCCCTCACCAAGCACCAGAGAGATGTGGTCTGTCCTCCTCTACTGCAGCCACTTGCTCTAGCTCTCCACAGTCCTGGTCTGCTGCAGAGTGCAGTTAGAATCTTCCCTCACCAAGCACCAGATGTGGTCTGTCCTCTTCTACTGCAGCCACTTGCTCTAGCTCTCCACAGTCCTGGTCTGCTGCAAAGTGCAGCTAGTATCTTCACTCTCCAAGCACCAGATGTGGTCTGTCCTCCTCTACTGCAGCCACTTGCTCTAGCTCTCCACAGTCCTGGTCTGCTGCAGAGTGCAGTTAGAATCTTCCCTCACCAAGCACCAGATGTGGTCTGTCCTCTTCTACTGCAGCCACTTGCTCTAGCTCTCCACAGTCCTGGTCTGCTGCAGAGTGCAGTTAGTATCTTCACTCTCCAAGCACCAGATGTGGTCTGTCCTCTTCTACTGCAGTCACTTGCTCTAGCTCTCCACAGTCCTGGTCAACTGCATGTCACACGACCACTTAGGACAAGGATGGAGGTGAGTGACAGCGGGTGGCTGCAGCAGAGAGGTGGATCAGACCCATCCCTAGAAAAGGTAAGGCAATTACCATACTACTGTGCTACTCCGCCTGGAGCAAGGGAATCACCTGATGGCTGAAATACTTATGGGGAGAACAGTGACAACATGTGTTAAGGAGGAAGACAATACATCATTGACTCATGGACAAATCTGACCTGTGCTTGGGGCAAGACCATCAGAGGACACCTGTACTCACACTAGATTGTTATCCAAAATAATGGTAAATAGCTAAAGAAAACCAAGCTTAATTCTCAGGCTTCAAAATAATTGCAGCCTTACGATGTTTGCAACTCGACAGTCAGAAAATGCGCACACAGCTGGTATTTGTCCATCTGTTATAATGTGTGCCTCTTGTATTAATGGCGGAATTCACAAACCTTAACAATCAGATAAATGGTAAACTACTCTTTAAAAAAGAAAAAAAATCTGTCAGATGCCCACATGGTAAGTGGCTGGTTACTAATTGGCTGCCACATATGCTTAAGTATACATAGCATGGTTAGCCATAAATAGCTGTTAATGTGTGAGATTAGCAGAGACAGGTGGAACAACGTAAGCGAAACTGCAGTTACAATGTCTGATTCCTAAGAATAAATTGTGCAGCACACTTACAGGATAAACTAATGAGCCTTTCCTACAGGAATTCTTTTCCAAATGGTAAGACAATGATCTATGAGCACATCATCACAGTCCACATAGCCTGAGCAGGTGATTTCAGTGGTGAATGCAAACACATGCAGTTGGATACACACTTATTGTTTTCATTACTTAATTCCATAGCTGATGATGACCATACTGTTGTTCCCATTCCCACTAGTGCAATTCAGTTCACTGCATGCACCATTTTTGGACAAACCCATTCAGTAGTCAGCACAATTGAATTGAAGGAGCGTGCCAATCTACTGTAAGCATCTGGTGAATGTTCAGCTAATGGAGCACATGATAGGCTTCTTCCACTCTATATGCAATGTGTCGCAACGCAAAATAGTAACATACCTATGGGGCTAGCGCATTAGCTCCATCGGGATAACCTGCGTGTAGTACATGTTACAGGGAAACATGCATGTTTACAGTGGCAGTGACGCATATTTTCAATGGTATTATATGCTGCACTGTATACATTATAACATGTCAAATCGCATGTCTTACGTGCAATGTGACTTTTCAGCAGAGTTGCATTGTGATTTTATTGAAATACAACAGATGCAGTAAACTGCATAACGTTGCAGTGCGCAGGGAGCCAAGAGCAATTTTACCTTTACTACCATCAGTGGAGCATCACCCATTAACTTGCGTTATACCGAGCATTACCATAGCAATGCACGCGCCTATGGCACTAATGTGTTAATGGGTATTGCTCCATTGGCTGCAGCAACAGTAAAATTGCGGTGCACTTCCTGCACACAGCAACTTTACACAGTTTACTGAATCTGGCCCATAGAGAACAAGGAGCCTTAGACATTGTGGCCCATATGCAATTCACTTTTTCACCTGAGTTTTCTCCTACGAGAAATTTTTGATCTTGTCAATAAAATACCGTTTAAACCATCAGACAGCAAACAAATGCTCAAAAAAATGTTGATAGTACCTTTTCACCTACTTTTTTGGTACTTTTTCCACTGCAAAGTGCTAAAAAGTTATTATAAATCGAAAATGAAAAAGTATCTCCTAGGAGAAAACTCAGGTGAAAGGGTGAATTGCATATGGGCCTGTGTGAGGTGGGTTTCACCTTGGAAATAAGACAAACTTTGCAACTCATTCCTCGAGAATACAGGTATCATACGTGAACATCAGCTGAGTCACGAAAACAATATGTCATTTTCCATGGCAACAATCCCGTTATATAGAAACCTAGCAAAAATTAGTGAGAGTTATATAGGGGCAAACTTTCTGTTGCTCAGTTCTTCAGGTCATGAATAGTGATGAACTCAACTTTCGAATAGTAGTAATTTTGCAGCAAAATTCAAAATTACTGACACAGAATCATAATGCCTGGCTGCCTATACTGCGAGTGACATATGTCTATTGTAGGTGGGCTACCTCTGGCTACCTAATACTGGGGGCCCCTCTGGCTACCAACTTCCAGCATCTACTTATGGCTACCTATACTGGGTTGCTGCCTGCCTGCTCCTGGCTACTTACTGCATACTGGGGGCTATCTAGAACTGGGGGCACCTCTGGCTACTGCCTCTTCTGAGGTTAGGGGGAGCACTTTGGGATCTCTACCACTGGTGCTTTAGAACTTTGTCCCAGCTGTGCTCCATGGGTACCTTTAGGTCTTGAAATAAACTATCTCACCCAATAATCATTGTTATAACCAGAGTTCAGCCAAGGGAACTATTCCAGAACTATTTTCCTGTTACAGGGATGAGGGGTCATTTACTTAATCAAAGGGCTTCACGTCACAATCCCATGACCAAATGCTGTCACAATCGCCTTTGTACCATATAAGCAACAGCAGAAACCAAAAAATGTGACCTATCACACATCTGGTGCCATACTTAGCTGCTGCTAGTGCTACAGGTAACCATGATTCCAGTGAAATGATTAGGGATAAGTGCATGCATGTGCAGGGGCGTAACTAGAAATCACTGGGCCCCCCTGCAGCTGCATTCCTTGCAGGGTCTATTGTTACGCCCCTGTGCATGTGCATGCTTCCCGACACATTGCCAGCCAGAGATGGGGATCCACCTGCACATTCATAAAAATAAATGTGCTACACTTTTGCCAGTGCTGCACATGAACAGACTGATATTTCCCTGGGAATCTACAAGCATGAGACCACGCCTCTGAGCAATAGGAGCCTGGGTGGTCCATAGCATTAGAGGGGATTCAGAAAAACAGTGTCCCCTCCTTCACAGGGAAATGAATTAAAGGATTAAATTATGACACCCCACTATTGCTACTAGTGCTATTTATTGATTGCCCATGTAAAGGGTCTTGGAAATCAAAGTTCTCATCATTTGAAATATGCTGTATTCAAGGTGCAGATACATTATCGGCAGGTGCAGTACAAATAAGACTGGTTCACACAGGTATCTGAACCACCTGGCTACTAGTCCAGGGCTGGATTTCTGGAAAGTCCACACTGGCCCGGGCCTTCAGCAACTGCTCCCCAAGGGGGCGGGTGAAATTCTGTACACGGAAATCATACACAAAAGAGGCTATGTGTTTAATTATTTCAATGGGACAGTAAGTTTACACTGCTATACAAATTGTAACCTGACTATTTATATTGTAATAAAGTGTCATATCTTCAGTGTTCATCCATGAATTGATAGCGGTGTACTCACTTTTGTGTGATACTGTATGTAACTAAATGGGATCATACACTCATGTGGATGGGGCCAGGAATTGCAACACAAGAAAAATCATCAGGCGAATGCCTCCCAATCAAGTCAGCACACCATCAGGAGCTGTTTACCTGTCCATCTTTACAGTGTCCAGGTTTATACGTTGCAAAACCACAATGCAAAAACCCAGCCTGAGCAACTTTTTCCTACAACAGGTGCATTGCCATTTATCCCCCAGAATCATGGGCGGCGCTAAACTGGCGCATGCTGGGGCACTGCCTCCCTGAGAAACAATGTGCCCACCCTTAGTGCCCCCTTCTGCTCAGTAACATACAAGTTCTAGTCTCCATCAACGCTTAGCTACTAAGATAAGGTATTACACATACAGTGTCTCTCTCTCCTGCCTCTTCCTCCTTCCCTTGCTTGTAGAGTAAGACACAGGCTGGGGGCTGGAATGATTTGTCTGTGATCTGTCTGCACAGGACCAGCTTGATAGCAAGTAAAGGTTAAAGCATGTCAGCAAACTAGCCAAGTACATCTGTAGGTAATTTTTCTTCAATAATAGCACCATCACTTGGACAATCTTCAGTCTGTGATGTTTACATTTGGTTCCTATAATTGCTGAACTAGTTAGCCTTAATTTTATCACCTGAGTTAGGCAAAGAATATCTAAAGCTCACAATACAATAATTAATTTAATCACCCAAAAGGGCCCCACCAGTCAGCCATTGTGCCTACCACCCCCCCCCCCCCCCAAAAAAAATAATTTGAATTTGAAGCTGGAGCCGCCACTGCCCAGAATGGCAAACATCCCCTCCCGAGTGTAGCAGACACTGCAACAGATTTCTGAAGTGTTCAGCATTGTTTCAATGCTGTATGGATAGACTGCACACCACTTCATGCTCCCATTATCGTTCTATGCAATATACAATCATATAGTGAAAACAATATAATAGCCATAATTAATTAAGCAACAAAGTATAAAACATAACTTTTATTACAATAACAACATTTTTTTTTGTAACACTGTTTTTATTAAAATCAAGCAGAAGAAAAACAGGTACAAGAATTCTTGTCAACATAAGGCTGAAAGTGGTTAACAATGGATGTTGCACAAGATATGTCAGAACAGTTAGACAAATGGGAGAAAAGAATTGTCCAAGATAGGAAGTTGACCGTCAGAGTAGAGGCAAGGTCAAAGTTTGAGCGGTCAGTTTCCTGAGGAGGGTGACTTTTCTTGTGCCTGTTCACGGAGAGAGAGCAACATAATACAAGGAAACCTATTGGGACAACATAGTAACAAAGAAGGAAAAACGAAATATTCTCCTGAATATTAGAGAATGTGCAAGGTTTGACCGAAGGGTACTTAGAAAGTACCTAGAAGATGGGAAAGGGGGGGGGAGGCTCGGGGGGGGGGGGGTCAGGGGGAGGGATCAGGTTGGATCCTAATCTCTGAGAGTACACAAGAGAGCCAAAGTGATTATGGTGGCAGGTGAGTGCTCCAGATATTGGGATTATTTGTGGGGACTTACCGTAGGTAGTATCAGTCATTACCAAAGTGACTTTCCCAAGGAACCCAAATTTTATCGAAACGAACATCAGTGTCCCTCAGGGAGGCAGTGAGTTTCTCCATTAGTTTAATCCACTTGATTTTAGTTAGAACCTCAGAGAGGTCTGGAGGAGCAATGTTCTTCCAGTTGGAGGAGTTGGATAGTCTAGCTGCCGTCAAAATGTGTATGATTAGAATTCTTTCAAATGTATGGGTTTGAGGAGCTGATTTGCCTAGAAGCATTAGTATGGGATCCAGAGGGATAGTCACTTTTAGGATTTGGAATATAAGTTCTTGGATACTAAGCCAAAATGGTGACTTAACAGGGCAAACCAGAAAATATGATCAAGTGTTGCTTTGAGACCACAACCTCACCAGCATAAATCAGAAGTACCTGGGTAGATACGAGAGAGTAGGTCTGGGGTTAGGTACCATCTAAATAAGATTTTGTAGATATCTGCTTTGATTTGCACACACATTGAAGAGTCTTTGGCATTCTGCCAAATGGAATCCCAGTCAGTGATGGAGACATTTAGTCATGTAAGGATGATTTGGAGTAATGGAATGAGAATTTGTGCAAAGAAGGATATAAATCTGAGAAATCAGACCTTTCTGATTACCTTTTTGCAAGCATAAGTCTTCAAAGGCCGTGGCACGACCTAAATCCGATTGAGCCAATAGTAATGATCTCAAAAAATGGGTAATTTGGTTATATTCTAAGAAAAGGTTAGAAGACGGGGGGAATTTATAACATAATTGAGTGTAGATAGGTAATAAAAGACATAGAAGAGTGTTGTAGCCAATCTTGTAATCTAAAAAATCCCCTAGAATACCACCTTCTTATGAAATCATATTCCAGACCAGGCATGAATTTAGGATTTCCAAGAAAGGGCTGCAGTCTATGAGGAGATTTTAGACCTGCATCCTGAGCAATACTAGTCCAAATACATATCATAAACCTAGTGGCAGCGAGACCTAGAGAGGCTGGAGGAGGACGGGGATTGTTAGACCAGATACAGGAGGCTAAAGAAAGCGGGAGAACCTTAGTGGCTTCGATGAGGGCCTATTTAGTCTTGGCCGTAAAATATGCACACTCAGTGATTTGGCGAAGGTGAGTTGCCTTGTAGTATGTGGGGGAGACCTAAACCTCCCTGATCCTTCAGAGCCATCATAAGTGACCTTGCTACCCTGGGTTTGTCATGATTCCAAATAAACGTATTAATTTCCCTCTGTAGTAAGGCAAGTTGAGAGGAGGGTACAGGGACCGGAAGGGTTTCAAATAGATAAAGAAGATGGGGAAGTATGTTCATTTTTACAGAGTACAAATGCCCAGTCCAAGAGATAGAGTATTTTCACCATTTATGAAGATCTTGTTTAATGGTAGTAATAATTAGGGGAAAATTATATTTGTAGACAGATCCGTAGGAGGTAGTAAGGAAAATACCCAAATATTTTAGGGTGTATTTCCTCTAGTTGTAATGATAGCTTTCTTGAAGGTTGGTAAGCATGGAGGAGGGGATGTTGATGGGAAGAGCCTCCGTCTTGTCTCGATTGAGCTTATAGCCTGAAAGGTCCTCATGTTCTTGGAGTACTTTATGAAGAGTTGGGAGAGTGGTCAAAGGTTCAACCAGGGTCAGTAGGACATCATCTGCAAAGAGCGAGATTTTATGTTCCCACTGACCCTGGGTGACTCCCCTAATATCTGGGTTTAACCACTTCGTCCACAGGTCAGTAGATATATGTCCTCTGGGACTTCATCTAAGCCACAGTTCAGTAGATATACGTCTTGTAGCAGAAGCAGTGCTGTGCAGGATTGGGCTTGCTCCTGTGCATATTTCTGGCACTGTCTGATGCAGGACTAATTGGTGAATGGGAATATAAGTTTCCTGAGCTAATGAGATTGATTTTTACTATTAAAAGTACTTTATTTTCTCATTTTATAGTGAAAAACACACTTTGTAGCACTATTTCAGAATCAAATATCTTCACCATAAATTGTGACAGGAACATAATCGAAGTTTTGTGATAAGCAGTAAGAATAGCCAAACAAATGTGTGTTTTTTTATCGACAGTAGCACTTTTTATTTTTAAAGGGAACCAGAGAGGAACGAGGGGTGAAAAAGGGCAAAGATTTTATACATACCTGGGGCTTCTTCCAGCCCCATAAGCCTGAATCGCTCCCACGCCGCCGTCCTCGACTTCCTGGATCCGCCGGTACCGGGCCCGTCACTTCCGGCGGACGCGCTCAATTGTCCGCATCACAGGGGCTCCCTCCATACATGTACGCATGCGGCTGCGCAGTAAGCAGCCACATGCGTATCTGTATGGGGAGAGCACCCTGTGATGCGGAGAATTGGCCGCGTCCGCCGGCCGACTTGCCGACTCGCGGCAATGACGGGACCCGGTGGCGGCGGATCCAGGCAGCGGAGGACGGCGGCGTGGGAGCGATCCGTGCGTATGGGGCTGGAGGAAGCCCCAGGTATGTATATCTCATCCTCTCTGGTTCCCTTTAAACTGGAATTGGTAAAACTGAGAAATACATGTTTTTTTCTATTTTTTTTCTTTGTTTTCCCATTAAAATTCATAGAAAACAAAATTGTTTGAGGGAAAAAAATGGCATACAATGAAAGCCTAGTTTGTCTTGAAAAAAACAATATATATTTCATTTCTGTGTCATAAGTAGGGATAAAGTTATTTCTGATTAAATAGGGACATAGCTAAACTGTCAAAACTGCTCTGGTCAATAAGTTGAAAACAAGGTCTGGATGCGAAGTGGTTAAGCGTATGGCACAAGCCAGGGGCTCTATACTGATGGCAAATAGAAGAGGAGAGAGTGGACTCCCCTGTCTTGTGCCATTACGAATGGGGAAGAAGGATGTCAAGGCGGAAGGGAGTATAACCACAGTAGTAGGGTTGGAGTACAGGAATCTTATTAAGTTGTAGTAAGGACCCGAGAAGCCTTGATGCTCCAATACTGAGAAAAGGAAAGGCCATGAGAGCCTGTCGAAGGCCTTCTCCGCATCCAGACTTAGAAGCAGAGAAGGCCTTCGAGAGGACCTTATTAACTCGACAAGATTGATCAATTTCCTAGTATTATCCCCTGCCTGCCTCCCCTGAATAAAACCTACTTGATCATTATTGATCAAAGAGAGAAGGATTGGGTTAAGTCTGTTGGCCATTGCTTTTGCGATTATTTTCAGGTCTGAGTTCAAGAGGGAAATGGGTCTGTAGCTCTGAGGGACCAGGGGGTCCTTCCCTTGTTTAGGAATCATAGTAATCATGGATCTCAAGAAGGAGTCTGGAGTTTGATTACCTAGTAATAATTCATTACCTAGGGAGATTAAGTGAGGAAACAGAATATGTTTAAAAACCTTATCATATTTGTATGGAAGACCGTCTGGGCCTGGGGTCTTTGACGAGGGTAGATGTTTAAATACCTCTTTTGAAGAGAAGGGCATATTCAGTGGGGTTAGTTGGGTAGCTGAAAGTTTAGGTAACTTTAGAGAGTAAAGGAAAGTAGAGATATGAGAATGGAAAGAAGCGTCATTCTGGTGGCCTGGGAGGTTATACAGACCCTTATAGTAATCACTGAAGATTTTGGCAATAACAAAATGTTTTACATAACGGTCATCAAGCATATAAAAGCCATAGGTACATCACAGGGTGCTCTCTAACTGTTCATCATATACAGTGGCTTGCAAAAGTATTCGGCCCCCTTGAAGTTTTCCACAGTTTGTCACATTACTGCCACAAATATGAATCAATTTTATTGGAATTCCACGTGAAAGACCAATACAAAGTGGTGTACACGTGAGAAGTAGAACGAAAATCATACATGATTCCAAACATTTTTTACAAATCAATAACTGCAAAGTGGGGTGTGCGTAATTATTCAGCCCCCTTTGGTCTGAGTGCAGTCAGTTGCCCATAGACATTGCCTGATGAGTGCTAATGACTAAATAGAGTGCACCTGTGTGTAATCTAATGTCAGTACAAATACAGCTGCTCTGTGACGGCCTCAGAGGTTGTCTAAGAGAATCTTGGGAGCAACAACACCGTGAAGTCCAAAAAACACACCAGACAGGTCAGGGATAAAATTATTGAGACATTTTAAGCAGGCTTAGGCTACAAACAGATTTCCAAAGCCTTGAACATCCCACGGAGCACTGTTCAATCGATCATTCAGAAATGGAAGGAGTATGGCACAACTGTAAACCTACCAAGACAAGGCCATCCACCTAAACTCACAGGCCGAACAAGGAGAGCGCTGATCAGAAATGCAGTCAAGAGGCCCATGGTGACTCTGGGTGAGCTGCAGAGATCTACAGCTCAGGTGGGGGAATCTGTCCATAGGACAACTATTAGTCGTGCACTGCACAAAGTTGGCCTTTATGGAAGAGTGGCAAGAAGAAAGCAAGTGTGAACAGAAAAGCATAGGAAATCCTGTTTGCAGTTTGCCACAAGCCATGTGGGGGACACAGCAAACATGTGGAAGAAGGTGCTCTGGTCAGATGAGACCAAAATGGAACTTTTTGGCCAAAATGCAAAACGCTATGTGTGGCGGTAAACTAACACTGCACATCACTCAGAAGAACACACCATCCCCACTGTCAAATATGGTGGTGGCAGCATCATGCTCTGGGGGTGCTTCTCTTCAGCAGGGACAGGGGAGCTGGTCAGAGTTGATGGGAAGATGTATGGAGCCAAATACAGGGCAATCTTGGCAGAAAACCTCTTGGAGTCTGCAAAAGACTTGAGACTGGGACGGAGGTTCACCTTCCATCAGGACAACGACCCTAAACAGAGAGCCAGGGCAACAATGGAATGGTTTAAAACAAAACATATCTATTTGTTAGAATGGCCCAGTCAAAGTCCAGATCTAAATCCAATCGAGAATCTGTGGCAAGATCTGAAAACTGCTGTTCACAAATGCTGTCCATCTAATCTGACTGAGCTGGAGCTGTTTTGCAAAGAAGAATGGGCAAGGATTTCAGTCTCTAGATGTGCAAAGCTGTTAGAGACATACCCTAAAAGACTGGCAGCTGTAATTGCAGCAAAAGGTGGTTCTACAAGATATTGACTCAGGGGGCTGAATAATTACGCACACCCCGCTTTGCACTCATTGATTTGTAAAAAATGTTTGGAATCATGTATGATTTTCGTTCCACTTCTCACGTGTACACCACTTTGTATTGGTCTGTCACGTGGAATTCCAATAAAATTGATTCATGTTTGTGGTAGTAATGTGACAAAATGTGGAAAACTTCAAGGGGGCAGAATACTTTTGCAACCCACTGTAGACTCATGCACATTTCTAGGCCTTAAGTGGGATATTTCTTCAGAGACAAGAAATTGTGGTCAAATCTGGGATGATATTTTGTTTAAAAGCAGTTTCAAAAAATTAACATTGCTATCGCTATAGTATGTCCCAGATACCTTCCATGGTAAAAGGAGAGAAACTCTCCCTTTTGATACCAGTCCATAGGCAGAAAAAGGCAATAATTTAGTAAGGATTATATATTTATTTGAGATACCACAATGTTTTGCAGTTTAAAAAAAGAGTTCAAATCTTTATTTGCACTAGGCAACGACACTAGTTAGTTTCAGGCATACTGTATGTCCTTTGTCAGGTCTTTAGTGTTCAAAAGATTTTTATTTCTCCTGAGACCAAAAAACAACCTCCAAAAGAGGCTCAGTTAATAGGCAAATAAATCCCATGGATCACCTGTGCCAACTAGATGTTGTCCAGTACCCTCTCACTGGCACAACAAGGTTTAAAGATGCATCTAGCAGAGAGAGCATGATACCTTCCAAATAGAAGATTTTCAACTGGGTCAGTGGGCAGAGAAAGTGCACCTGTGCATGTATAAGTTGGCCTGAATGGTACAGTCCAGAAATAAGTATATGTGTAAAGGTAAATTGATGTGCCACTCGCTTAGTGGTGACGTCCTGGGTGGCTGGCCATGCCAATGTACACTATTGTTAAAATGTTTGCGCTGTGAAAGTGAGAGTCCTGTGCAGTGTAAGAGAACCAAGCTGGTTTACAGTGCTATGACTAAAATAAAAGGGGTTACATGGCACCCATATATACAGACAAATCATGTGCATAAATAACATGAACTTTACAAATACATTCTTTACTAAATATGCAATTGTATTAAGTGTTTTTTGTAGTAGCTGAGAAAGAACAACTTCAATGTTTTCCTTCTTATGAACTTCAAGGGCAGACTGGGTAAAGCTGCAGCAGAAGACCCCTGTAGAGGAGACCCGAGCCCACCACAACCTCACGTCTGATCACAGGTGTTGACATTATTTAAACATTTCATCTCCTAAATGGTTTGTTTCTCAGAAGGCCAGCAATGAGATAATGCTGATTTAATAAGTTCCTCCAGGACATCCAGATAGCTTTATGGTCCATAAAACTTTCAGTCAACTCTGTCTTCCTTGTGATTATTTCACAACCTTGGCTGGTTAGACTTTTACATTACTTTCCTCTTCTGTGTATCATATATCAGCTCTCATTATTTTCACCTCTCAATCATAAAGCAGACCGCATTTTCCATCTTTTTTTTCCTTTCACTAGAGAGTGCATTGGAGTGTATGTAATAACAAGCGGTAATGTTTTCACATGTAAAAGAAGCAGCAACCTTAATCATTAGAAGTCAGATACCCAGCCTGATCTGCTTTCCTGCAACAGTATATTAATGTTGCCATTTAAATTGTGTGCCAGCGTACCTCCTTTTGTTCTACGCCACAGAATGTGCTGACTCGCAAACTAGGCCTGCTAATGGCAGTATGAATACGGATAAGTATTTACTGTATTGTATTTAAAGATCCCAAATAGACGGAGCCACACTAGTCATTCATAAAATAATGAAGCTGCTTGGTGAGAAATGAGAAGCTGAAAAGAGCAAAATGTTCCTGGCAGCTGCTGCATTTGCAGGAGTAAGCAGACTCAAATTTATTCACAAAATCAATTTTTGGACCAACCTTACTGTCAAATCTGAGCTCATCTCTGTAATGAAATCACAAATTAAACATAGTATAGTTCTGGCTGTGAGCATTAGGAAATATACCTAAGTCTTTTCAAATGACTCGGTGCTGAAATTTGGGGCTTATGTAATAAGAGGGCTCAGAGAAATAGTGTACCATTGGGTAATTGCTGATGATTCGTTGTCCTGAATGTCTGCACTGTGCACCTTGCCTTTTAGTGCAATTAAAAGTTGACAATCTTAAAGGGATACTGTAGGGAGTCGGGGGGAAAATGAGCTTAACTTACCCGGGGCTTCTAATGGTCCCACGCAGACATCCTGTGCCCGCGCAGCCACTCCCCAATGCTCCGGCCCCGCCTCTGGTTCACTTCTGGAATTTCAGACTTTAAAGTCTGAAAACCACTGCGCCTGCGTTGCCGTGTCCTCGATCCCGCTGATGTCATCAAAAGTGCACAGCGCAGGCCCAGTGTGGTCTGTGTCTGCGCAGTACTCTCCTGGTGACATCAGGGTAAGCGAGGAAACGGCAACGCAGGCGCAGTGGTTTTCTGACTTTAAAGTCAGAAATTCCAGAAGTGAACTGGAGGCGGGGCCGGAGCATTGGGGAGTGGCTGCGCCAACACCGGATGTCTGTGGGGGACCATTAGAAGCCCCGGGTAAGTTCAGCTCATTTTCCCCCGACCCCCCTACAGTATCCCTTTAATAATCGCTTCCAGACCTTGGTCATTGAAAACTATGCCGTGTTTTGGACCTGTTATCCCTGCCAGGACATAGATTTCAATTACAGAGATACATACCGTCGCTGCAGCCCACTCGCTCTGCTGGCGGTATGACAGCAGAGCTCTGTAAACCGATTAGGAGCCGATTTCATTGCTCTCTGATGTATTTATACATGTTAATTAGATCTCCTCTAAGGTGTCTTTTCTCCAGACTAAATAAGCCTAGTTTGTCTAACCTTTCCTGGTGAGACCTTCCATCCCTCTGATCAATTTTGTTGCTTGACTCTGCACCTGCTTTAAAACTGAATTATCCCTCTTGTAATGTGGTGCCCAGAACTAAACTCCATAATTCAGATGTGGCCTTACTAGAGAGTTAAACAGGGACAGTATTATGCTAGCATCTCAAGTTTTTATTTCCCTTTTAATGCATCACAAAATGTTAGTTGCCTTAGCAGCAGCAAATTGGCATTCAATACGATTATTTACCTTGTTGTCAATGAGTACTCCTAAATCCCTCCTTAAATTTGATGTTCAAATCTGTATCCTGTTTATTTTGTATGGTGCTAGACCGTTGGTACGATCAAAATGCATGACCTTACATTTTTTCAACATTGAATTTCACCTGCCATTTATGTGCACATTTAGCCATCCTATCCTGATCCTTCTGCAATACTGTATGTCAAGGTCTTCCTGACAGTTGATAATTCTGCACAGTTTTGTATCATCTGCAAAAATAGCAACATTACTTTCTATTTCATACACTAGGTAATTAATAAATACATTATAAAGTACTGGACCCAGTATTGACCCCTGTGGGACCCCACTTCACTGCTAATAATAACGCCCTTTGAAAATAATCCATTGACCACAACTTTTGCTTTCGGTCTATTAGCCAGTTCCCTATCCATGCACACAGACTCTTCCACAGTCCTTGTATCCTCAACTTTTGCTCCCAACTCTTATGGGGAACAGTGTTGAAGGCCTTTTAAAAGTCCAAGTATATCATGCCTAGAGCATTCCCCCTAGCATTCACCACTTCAAAAAAGCTGAGCATGTTAGTCAAACAAGACCTGTCCTCGGTAAACCCATATTGCTGCTGAGAAATTAGATCATCTGTGCTATGAGGTCCTGTATAGCATCTCTTAGGAACCCATCAAATAGTTTACAAACAACTGATGTTAAGCTTACAGGTCTATAATTTCCCAGATTGGACTTTTTGTCCTTCTTAAATAATGGGAAAATGTGGGCTTTATGCCAATCAATCAGAACTATTCCACTTGACACAAAAGATAAGATAATGGGGTTTATCGATAACTGAACTTAATTGCCTTAGTACCCGAGGATGTATGCCACCCAGGCCAGATGTTTTATCAGTTTTGATTTTATTTAGTCTTACCTTCACTCCTTCCTGCATTAAAGTGAACAACAGGTGATTAAAAAAAGAAGCAGATCTACTTACCTGTGGCTTCCTCCAACCCTTGGCAGCTTATGCGTCTTGTGCCGCAGCTCCACTCCCAGCTGATCTCCTGGGGACCCCTTCATTGCAGACGCCGACCCGACGAGGTTGGCGGCTTCTACAAGATTGGGACCCTTCTGCACCTATAATATGCAACAATGTTTCCCTTGTGAAGACAGAAGCAAAGTAAGCATTCAATAGCTCTTCCCTACTTTGATCATTCCCCATTGAGATCCCTACCTCATCGTTTAGGTGTTCTATACAGTCCACCTTTCTTTTTTTAGAATTGATATACTGTACTTATAAAACGTCTATGGATTTCATTTGATATTCCTAGTGAATTGATTTTTAGCTTCAATTTCTGCCAGCCTAATTTATTTTTTACAACTTTTATTGTGCTCCTTATAATTGCTTAATGCAGCCTCAGGCACCTCCTGTTTTAAGGCCCTATGGGCATTCTTTTTCCACTTCATTTTATATCTAACCTTTCTATTCATCCATAGAGGCCTTTTTTTATTTCTACAAGTTTTATTTTCATTTGGGATATATTTACTACAATATTCACTGAGAGTGTCCATCCCCTTTCGTATAATGTCCCAGTCCAGCGAACTTAGTGCATACATGAATTGATTGAACTTTGCTTTTCTAAAATTCATAGTTTTAGTTGTTCCACTGCTCCATGACTGATCAATCACCAGATCAAATGTTATCATCTTGTGATCACTATTCCCCAAATGTTCCTGAACCTGCACATTTGATACATTATGTTATCTGATCTATTTGAAATGACCAAATCCAGTAGCGCATTCCCTCTAATTGGTTCAGTTAACATTTGAGTCAAGTAACTGTCCGGTAGTGTTGCCAGAAACCTGCCACATATAGTATTTTTTATTGTGTTTATTTCCTACAGTTAAGCCTTTTACAATCAAAATATTTAAACACAGTAAGATGTAACCTAGATTCTCTATTTTTAATTTGTGGCACTGTAGCACATCTGTGCTACAGATTGCTGTGGTGTGGAAGGTTTTTCACTTGTAAAAGGTTAATATTGGTAACTGCAGGAAATAAACACGACTAAAAGAGAACTGATTAGAACGATTAAAAGAGAACGATTAAAAGAGAACAGGAAAAGGTTATCCAGCAACAGAGGTGGGGATCCCAAACTGTGCCATCCTGTATTGTACCAACCCCCAGTGTAGGTAAGGTAACAAATGTGCCCCCCGTATTAGGAAGGCCCCTCACAGTGATCACGGATGGCAACATGGAAAAAGGCTCTGGTCTTTCAAAGGGGCCAGAGCCTGCCATCCCTTATGAGTTAAAGTGAACCTTAACCGAGTAAAAAAAAAGGTTTCACTTACCTGGGGCTTCCACTAGCCCCCTGCAGACGTCCTGTGCCCACGTTGGGACAAACCAATCCTTCGGTCCCCCGCAGCCAGCTAGTTTCATATTCAGCGTGCTCCCATTGCCGTGGCCATCCTGCGCATGCGCAGACATACTGCGCAGACAAGTACTACCAGAGTAGTACTCATATCTCAAATAAGAAAGCTTGCTAAGCAAATTCTACATTATTTAGGATATAGATAAGATAATCAATACAAACTATATATACCCAAACGTTTCTATTCTACCCATGTCCGGTTCAAACAGACAGACAGAAAAGCTTGTATGTTTCACATGACTGCTATTCACAAAGGTAGAGATATGGATCATTCTATACTGGAAAACACTGTTAAACAAGCAAGGCCATCTGTGATGTGATGAAAGGAGAACAACTTCGGTAACTCAGCGTATGATTCTGTGTATGATTATGAATTGTTCCAGTCTGCTGTGTTTGGTCACACTCAGCTATCACCTCTGCTTGATGTACAGCTTTCATGCAAGGAGCGCTCAGACAGCTGTCAGAGATACACTGAACCTGCCTTTCCAATCAGCTGTCAAAATGTTCAGTTCACCCCGAATTCAGGGAAGCTTAACTTGTATTTGAATTTCAAATTTGTTCAGCTTGTATTTTTTTTTTAATAAAGTGCTAATTTATAATCAACCTCTGTAAGTAGGTGAGACTCGATTTCTTAAAAAAAAAACTTAGAACATGTTCTTAGTTTTCAGCAGTGTTCTTAACATTTCAGTTGTTCATGCACCACTGTTATAGTGTTTCATGTTTGAATGCTAGCTAGCTATAATTCTGCAGTTCATAATTTAGATTACAACTTCACGGATTGCACTGTGACTATTGTACCTGCTAGCTCTGTAGACTAGACTTTAGGCCTCTTTCAGATGAATAGGATGAATTGTCCAGTATCCCACCTGCTGCCCGTGAGCATTTTCAGCTGCAATTTTAATGCAACCAAATGGCAGAATTTGTAATCCAACTTGTGTCAGCATTTGACATGCAGTGGAGTTAGGGCTAGGGCACACTAGAGTTATTTTGGGTTCGTTTTTGAAGCTCCAACAATCAACAGTGCTTTCAAAAACACTTTTCTAGTGTAAGAAAATGGTTTTGAGCCCACTAGAGCGCTTGTGATTTTGGAAATCGCAAACGCAAGACATGCAGCATTCTGTAAGGGTTTTGTGCTCCAATAGATAGTATATGAGTTACCTTAATCACTGGAAAATGCAGCACAAATCGCCAACAAAACGCTTACACAAAACGCTACAATTGCGATAGCGCTTTGCAATTACTAGTGTGCTCCTGGCCTTACTCAGTGTCAATAAAATGGCATTTTGCAACTGAGCTCTAAATAGAGGCAGCAGCCTCTCCACACCTATCCTAGAGTGCTAGCAGGTGCCCGACTATTGTACATAAGCATCTGACAGGCTTGGAATTCACTTCCTTCAGTCTCCCGTGAGAAAGCAGCCTTCCATTGTCTCCTCTCAACTATGCTGTTGCCGGCTACAGATGGTTGGAAATTACGGTTTCCAATTCCGCGGATATTCCAATTTTTGAAACTCCCAATTACCAATACTGCGGCATACTGATAGTAATCCAATTTTCGATTTCCCAAAAAGTATTTTTTTATACGGAATCCGTAATAATTACGAACATCCCCAAAATATTACAGATTCCGTAAAAAACAACACTTTATAGTACAGTATACTTCCGAATAATTACTCTAATTGGCTAAATACTCCCAAGTCGGAAGCATTGAACCAATCAGAGAATAGGGCAGTTTCTAGGCTAAATTGCACCCAGGGCGAGGGTGTAAAAATTGCGCCCACTTCCCCCCTCTCACCCCCATGGACTCGCGTAATGGTGTAATGGTTAAGGGCTCAGCCTCTGACACAGCAGACCAGGGTTCGAATCTCGGTTCTGCCTGTTCAGCAAGCCAGCACCTATTCAGTAGGAGACCTTAGGCAAGTCTCCCTAACACTGCTACTGCCTATAGAGCGCGTCCTTGTGGCTGCAGCTCTGGCGCTTTGAGTCCGCCAGGAGAAAAGCGCGATATTAATGTTATTTGTCTTGTCTTTGTCTTACTCTTTAGGGACAGTCACACAGCTACAGGTCACAAATAGATCTGCCTACTTACTAGTGACCAGCTGCTCATCCAGGAGGAAGCAGGGACCAGGAAAACACACAGGCGAAAAGAACCCGGAAAGCCGACTTCTCCATGGGCACTGTGCACTGTCAGCCTGCAGTACCGCTACAGGCCATCAGGTGTCATCACGCAGTGGATATGTGATGATGACTTGACGTCGGATGCAGGCAGTCGAGGAAGGTGATTGCGTTAGTAATCTTTCTTTTTTCATTTGGCTGCACCGTGCGTCACCAGCTCCCTAGCAGTTATGTCCTTCTGCCTGCGCCCCCCTTCTTCTACTTGCCAGTCTGCGCCCAGGGCAGTCGCCCTGTCCGCACTGCCCAAGAAACGGCCCTGTCAGAGAATGCTGAATTTTTCCGCAAAAATCGGATTGCCAAGATAATTATAGACCAATCACAAGACTTGCATACTACCTATAATTTCGGTGGTTTTCTGATTTTGACGGTAAATCACTGCATTCTCTCTTTGGTCCAATACTTGCAATTATTATTCATTTTCCGTAATTTGGAAAATCGTAAATACTGTGTAGTATTGAACCAATCAGGGAATGAGGTAATGTACTGCAAAAACTGAAAAACCACTGAAATTTTAGGCCAATCAGAAGACTCAAAAATACTTGGTAGTATTTGAGTCTTGTGATTAGTCTATAACTACTGGGGCAATCCGATTTTTCCAAAAATTCGGCATTCTCTGATTGGTTTAATGCTTTCAAGTTCTGTGAACTGGCTAAAGTAACCGAGTTGCGGTAAATCTGATTACCAATGAAATCTGATTTCCGAACAGCATTTTTTCACCAATGTAGAAACAGATGTTCATAGCTAAGCCAACACACAGCATAGTTTACCATAGGAGAGAGTGGATAGAATGGTACTAGAGTCTTTTATAGTCAATGTAATTACAGCACTACAGGCAATAAGAACATGACTTAATCATGTATTTTCTTGGATTTAAAGAAAACATGTGTATTATAACGCATACAAACTCCAACACTGTAATATCACAAATCAATTTAAATTCATACCAACAAAAATATATTTTATTAAATATTACAATACTATAAAACAATACACAAAAACACTTTTTTCTTCTAGGCTTTATTTTTAGAAGACAACATCTGATTCAGCACCTTCCATTTTTTTCCTGGAAGGACAGCTAATCTGGAGATATACCCGTGGATTTCCCCTTTCCATCCATAATTGTTGTCAAGGTAATGACCTCACCAAGCCAGCCTATTTAATTGACTCCTGTACCTGAAATACGCTTTAGAAAGAGGAAATTGTCAGGTTAACCTATCAGTCACGATTCTGCATTAGCACACCCTCCTCTGTGCCTCATTACCATATTTCAGCTCCCTGTTAAATGGTAAATGGATTGGTTCGTAGCAAATTTCTTCTTTGTTCCATGAGCTGTTTCCTCACTCTCCTTCTCCCTGCTTAGTGCAGTTGCGAGAGCAACCCATGCATGTCCTGTCCTTCTGCTGATATGTCCCCATCCAAGCTTGTAATGGCAATAGACCTGCACAGGAATAAATACAGTTAATTGATGGTAACCCTAATGCAGGTTGATTGCAATATATTATAAATACTCCAAACAGGAAAACAAGGAGCACAGTCTGGGCCTCAGACTTCTGATTATACAATGAAAGTATCATACATATTCCCATAGTAATTGCACTCCATTCCTAACATCTAACAATGAAAAAGATCTGCATAAGATTCCTGCTGGAACATTTGCCTCTGGCTTTCTGTATGATGTATGGCTGTCCTCTGCTGCAATGTAGACTTTCATCTCGCTGTGTTTGCTTTCAAAGCAACAATGTCCTTTCCTGACCTTGATAGCTCTTGGTCAAGAACCTGGTTATGCTTCTTCCTTTTCATTTTAATTATAACACACTATGTATTGGGGACGAGGTATAAATGTTATGGCGGAGTGTTGTGCTGGTCACATTAGTCTGCTGATGGAAATCTGTTATGATATCAGCTAAATAATCCAATTAAATGTCTGAGTGTTGCAATCAACACATTCATGGATCACTATGCACATGTCAGCCTGTCTGTAATGTTTTGTCCTCGTCTAACTGATTTATAAGGCAGCACAGATCTGGAACTAGGTAGACACATTCCTGAACAGTGTGGGGATGTCAGCTGTTGTGATGATCACCTTTGTCTTATGGAAAACATAATGGTTAATTTGTTAGGTGCAATGCAGTTGATTTTCAGCATATTTTGTCATGGGCAAGATCACAAAGGAGGAGTATTTGTCCAAGATACAGAGGCATATCCAGAGAAGTGCCAACATGGCTCGTGCCATGGGCGCAACAGCACCATGGGCGCCATGCCTGCTCCCAGTGGCGCAGCAATAGGGGTTGCAGAGGTTGCTACTGCATCGGGGCCCTTGGGCCAGAGGGGCCCCGAGAGGCCCTCCCTCAAATCTAGCGTTAGCTCTCTATTGGTCCTGTGCTGTTAATAATCACTTCTATAGATGCTTTGAATAATAGTAATCATTAACAAACTGTTTCTCATCCCCTTCTTGCATCTCTGACACTCTGGTTGCCCTCGGCAGATTTTGGCGCACCGTATCAATTGCTATGTGTAGAGTGCTTGGGGGCCCCAATGGAAAACTTGCAGCGCGGCCCATAGCTCCTTAGCTACGCCACTGCCAGGCTGCCCCTGTGCTGTGGCCAATGCCTGCCCATGTGCTGCACCGCCATACCGTGCCTCCCCATCACTCAGATCAGATTAATTCTGTTATCTGGGGAACATGGCTACTTAAAGGGAATCTGAAGTGAAAATAAACTTATAATTTGTATGTGTAGTACATCTAAGAAATAAAACATTAACAGCAGAGATATGAGTCTACTATTGTTTCCAGTACAGGAAGAGTTAAGAAACTCTAGTTGTTATCTATGCACGAGAGCTTATCTGAGCTCCACGACTTTCAAAGCCGCAGAGAGCTCTGTCTTCTGAAGCTTATTATCTCAAGTGTCTGTCACTGTATTTTGTTTTTCTGAGTTAAGTTCAAAAATTCATTAGTCTGCTCTGTGAAATCATTGAGCAACACTGAGTGTAGTGTGTAAATTGCAAATATTGGTGAATGATGCAATGTTATAAAAAAAAACTATATATTTGCTATGCTACTAATGTTCTATTAATTATCCATACTGCACATACAATGCATTATATCATTTTTTTTGTTTTTTGCTTCAGTGTCATGTAATTCATGTATGTAGGGCGCACTTGGCTTAGTGTTAGAAAAGAGGACAGAGAGTGAATAAGAAAAGAAATTTCACAAAAAGTAACTTCGGCAATATCCCGAGCCACAGAACACAGACAACCATAAGACATGTATGCGACAAAGGATGCTGTTATTAGAGGGAAAGGGGGCTCTGACTGGGAGAGGGGGCGCAATTTCAGTATTTGCCATATTGCTCTATATTACTCAGACACCCACCTGCCAAGATATCAATAGGCTCATTTTGGGGTGCTGTAATGCATGGATCAAGGTATGTTATTTTATGCAAGTTAAGTCTTACTGTTCAAAACTTAATGCTTAATAACTATAAAACTATAAATATAAAATACCGTAAGCGAGCAAGAGAATGAGGCGCAAGCAGGCACAAACGTTACACCTGTAATCCACCTCATCAACTGCTATTTTACGCATTATATACTTTACGGGTGTTAAATTTTCAGCGGTAAGAATTTACACTCATAAACTTTTACTTGTGGAAAATAATATCCATACATCCATGTATTACAGCAAAATGCTGCTTTGTACATCAACCCCATGGGCCCATATCCTGTTAACGTTTCTCCCCTGAGTTTTTTCCAAGTAGATATTTTCAAACCTTTCCAATAAAACGCCTTTAAAGCTTCTGCCATGCAAAGAATTACCATATTTTTTGGACTATAAGACACTCCTGACCATAAGACGCGCCTAGGTTTGGAAGACAAAACCAGGGAGAAAAATATATACTAACCCTGGTGCAACCATCTTGTGGATTATGCCCCCTTTGTACTTCATGCCCCCTTGTACCTCTCATGTCTTCCTGTGTCCTCCTCTGCCCCCCTTATGTCCCCGTGTCCCCCATGTGTCTGCCTCTGTCCTCCTTGTGTCCTCCCCTATGCCCCTTTGTGTCCCCTATGTGTTCTCGGGTTGTGCATCGGGTTGGAGGTTCATACTGGAGGGCATTCACGAAACAGGAACTCCCTGCATTTGGACTATAAGACGCAGTGACTTTTTACAACACTTTGGGGGAAGAAAAAGTGAGTCTTATAGTCCAAAAAATACAGTACTCAAAAATAGGGATGATCAATGAGATGCAAATATTTCCGAGTTCATGCAGAATTATGTCAATTTTTATATATATATGTGCAGCTTGAAAATAGACCAATAAATTTAAACCTCGGTGGGACTTGATTGGTCTATTTTCAAGCTGCTTATATTTGCATAAAAATTTGCATGATTCAGCATAAACTCGGAAATGTTTGCATTCCATTGATCATTTCTACTAAAAATGGAGTTTGATATTACTTTTTTACCTACTTTTAAGTATTTTTTATTTTTAATTGCTGAAAAGTTATTTAAAGCACAGACGCCCACAGCACATGGTGATGAGATAAAATCCAGATACTTTTATCAGTACATTGAAAGACAGAAAAGGCAGCTGATGCGTTTCAAAAACACAGGTCTTTAGTTGTAGCTATGACTAAAGATCTGTGTGTCCGAAACACGTCAGCTGCCTTATCTTTCTTTCGATGTACCAACAAAAGTTTCTGGATTTTATCTCATCATGGTGTTCTGTGCTGTACCTGTATTGTTGTCCTGTGGAGAGATTGCCAGACACCACCAGTACAAGCTCAGAAGCGGTCTGTCTGCTTTTCTCTCGTATTTTTTAGATAAGAAGAAAAATTATCTCCTGGGAGAAAACTCAGGAGAAAAAGTATTTTGGATAAGGGCTATTGTGCCTATACAATTCTGTATAGAGTTATCATGCAGTATACACTTCATCTTAAGCCATGTGTGGAGCGGAAAGGAGTCATACAACTGAGAATAAGATGTTACAATGTACACAACTATCACACAATCACTACAATTAAAACAGCTTTGTCATTTATGACTAAGTAGTATAAATCAAGAAATTTATCATGCAGTATTGCATATTTTCGGACTAATAAACAGATGGTAATATAGCAATAACAGCTCGTGGGTTTTTTTTTTGTACCAGCAATGGCATTCATTTTGTGTTTTGAACATCTTCAACAGGGGCAAATCCAGGATTTTCAAGGGGGGGATTCCTGAAAGCGGTGTGTGGGCGTGGCCAAAACATGATATGGGTGGAGCCAAATACTAGCAGTTTCTAGGCCAAATTGCACTCAGGGCGAAGGCGTAAAATGCGCCCCAACGTGGAGACAGGTATAGGTGCCCGCAGTATAGGTAGCCAGCTACAGGTCCCCCCCAGTATAGGTAGCCCATATAGTTGCCCCCAGTATAGGTTAGATAGGTATATGTCTAGAGTATAGGTTAGATAAGTATATGCCCCAGTATAGATTAGATAGGTATATGCCCCAGTATAGATTAGATAGGTATATGCCCCAGTATAGATTAGATAGGTATATGTCCCCCAGTATAGGTTAGATAGGTATATGCCCCAGTATAGGTTAGATAGGTATATGCCCCAGTATAGGTTAGATATGTATATGCCCCAGTATAGATTAGATAGGTATATGCCCCCCAGTATAGGTTAGATAGGTATATGTCTGCAGTATAGGTTAGATAGGTATATGTCCGCAGTATAGATTAGATAGGTATATGCCCCAGTATAGGTTAGATAGGTAGGCAGGGGAGCGGGGAGAGAGGAGTTTCCACTTACCTGCCTTCATCCTGCACGCAGCTTCTATCTTCAGCCTCTCCCGGCGCGCGTCGCTTCGGTAAGAGCTCCCTCTGTGAAGACATGCGGTTACGTCATCACAGGGGACGCTGTTACCATAGCGACAGATGCCGGGACAGGAAGTACATAGAAGCCGCGCATGATCCAGGCACCGTAAGTGGAAAGTCTTCTCTCCCCGCAGCTCTGCCTGTGCCACCGCAAGCGAGGCCCCCTGCAGCGCTGCATACACATTCTTCCGGTCTTGGTGCAGGAGGGGGGGGGGTTCCAACCCCCCCTCCGTGCGCCAGTGTTCAAAGTGGAACGCCAACCATGACCTGATAAATTTTCATTATTATTATTTTTTATATCTCTAAAGTTGGTACATGTGCATATGTTAAATTACAGCAGTGTGAGAAACACCAGGAGGAGGTCCCTGCCCTTGCAAGCTTACAATCTAGAGTAGTGGTAGGGAACCTATGGCTCGGGAGCCAGATGTGGCTCTTTTGATGGCTACATCTGGCTCACAACATACAAATCAATAGGGGTTGATTCACTAAGCTACACTGCTCAAGCAGCACAGCTAAGTGTGGCAGTGCAAGTACAATTTTCAAAGTAGGCACGCTACTATTGTAGCATGCACTTCTAACTTACTAACGCTACCCCAAAATGAATGGCTGCTCCAATTGTTTCACTCTGGACCCTATCAGGTCCAGTGACTTTGTAGGACGAGATCCCTGAACTTTGGCCCAATAGGCTGTCTATCAAGTGACAGGCAGCCTATTGGGCCAATCAGGGCCAAAGTGGCTAATTGGGCCAAAGTGAATCAACCCCCAAGTCAGCTAGCTAATTGCACAAACTGTTAGTCGATATTTCTCCTGTTAGGCTCTCTGGGAAATTGCTGATGTTGCTGAAACCCAAGAGAAGCTGAAGACATGTCTGACACTTCCGCTGTCTGGTGGATCAAATGTATACACATCACCATGGCAACAGGGTTGCGAGCCCTACTGTCCCAGTTTGAAACATATTGTACGGCTCTCACGGAATTACATTTTAAAATATGTGGCGTTTATGGCTCTCTTAGACAAAAAGGTTTCTGACCCCTGGGTAGTGGGGAGGAAACAATAGGGAAGGAAACACAGGGGTTAATGGGTGTGGCAAATTATAGGCTTGTCTGAACAGGTATATTTTCAGAGTACAGTAAGTTTGAAGGTTTCCAAGCTCGGAGAAAATGTTCTAATTAACCGCTTCAGCCTTGATTCGTTTTTCACATTATGCATCCGAGCAATTTTCAACTGCCATTCATTCGCCAATAACTTTATCAATTTGGCCACAAGATGGCCACAGTGATTTTCTTTAATTCCCATCCTGTAAGTGAACGTGCTCGCTTACCGGAAGCACAAGGAGGATGTGATTTTGTTTTTTTTTGGGGGGGGGGGGGGGTCAGAAAGACATTTTTTTTACCGGGGACTTAGATCAATGAATGGGAACGATGTTCCCTTTCATTGATCTCCAAGCTACCGGAGATGCGCAGCAGCTCAGCAGCAGCCTTTTGGACGTGAAAGTCATGTCCAAAAGGCGAAAATGGTTAATGGTGCATCTAGGGAAAACAGAACCTATGACAAGACCGGAGTCTGTGTCCCTAGGGGGTGGTGTATGTAAATTTAGGGTGGGTGGCTAAATTGAAGTGGAGAAGGCTAACATAGGGCATGGTCTGTAAGAATGAGGTGAGGCAACCAGTAAGACACACAGAGATGCATAAAGAGGTCAAAATGTTTCTCCAAATAACTATTAGGTAGTAAGTCTTCAAAATAATCTGCAGCATGTACCTCAAATAGACCCAGCACACTGTGACCATACAAAGCCCAATCCCATCTGGTCACAGAGGTAATAGCTGTACCTCTGGTCATGTGGTAGCTATGGTGACTGGGGTATTTGCCATGTTGCAAACATACAACAATATCCTGGGCACCACAATATGTATTCAGGATGTGAAAAGGGAATCCATTACCCCAATTCTTGGACAAATGACAGAGTCAAACTACCGGTTCTTAACCTCAGGATGGATCTTCACATCTACCTAGATATGCAAGGTGTCATATGCCACCAATCAGGCATTTGTTATGCCCGCCATACCCTTAATATGTCATCACTGTCTGTCAATCACTGTCTTTTACCTCACTTTCTGTTGTCAATATCTCTTATTAGTGGAATAGGAGCTGAAAATAAAGAATGCAAAAAAAGAAGAAGAAGAAGTTGGTCTATAATCATAGGTCTTCCCTAGCTCTTTGTAGCTTTGTCCAACAAAATAGAAAAACACCAAGAAGACACCTGCTGACTCTCTGTGGGGTTGTTTGTGACACCTCCATGTCATAGTGATAGGCTTCGGATGTATGGGAAGTTGTAGATGAGCATGGTGGGGACACAGAGAGATGCAGGAACCAGTTAAAAGAAGAAACGCAGAATGCAGATAACAGAGTAGATGAAAAGAAGCACACAGGGGAGCAGAACACTGGATGAGATCCAGGAATTGGATACATTCCAGAGAACATGACATTAACACTTCCCTTACAGCAAACAAAGAAGCCTTCACAGCTTAAAATCAAAGAAATACTTGTCTACCGTATATTGCTTTCCAAAAAGCAGGCTACTTTATTGTACAGTAAATTCAGCAACCAGTCGCTAAGTACTACAATTAATAATGAGAATGCTTCAACTTAGAATTAGAAAATTATATGACATTTCTGGGTCTTTGTCTTGTCTAAATTAATGAATGATATATATGTGATAACACACAGCACTAGTACACTTAACATCAGGATGGATAACAGTCTACTAAATAAAATTAGTTGTAATGACCCTAAAGACAGCATTTCTAGTAGTATGTGCAGCAATAGCCATAGTGGTCAGTGTGGCTGATTTGGGGTCTTGGAACAGGTGGAGGTCTAGTACTCAGTTAAAGAGGAACTCCAGTGAAAATAATGTAATAAAAAGTGCTTCATTTTTACAATAATTATGTATAAATGATTTAGTCAGTGTTTGCCCATTGTAAAATATTTTAAATCCCTGATTTATATTCTGACATTTATCACATGGTGACATATTTACTGCTGGCAAGTGATGTAGCTGCTGCTTGCTGTTTTGGCAGTTGGAAACAGCTGTAAACAGCTATTTCCCACAATGCAACAGGGTTCACAGACACGAAACTGCCAAGAGTACGTACTCAGAATTTCTATGTGGGAGGGGTTTCACCACAATATCAGCCATACAGCGCCCACTGATGGTCTGTTTGTGAAAAGGAATAGATTTCTCATGTAAAAGGGGGTATCAGCTACTGATTGGGATAAAGTTCAATTCTTGGTTGGAGTTTCTCTTTAAGCTACGTTTTGTTTTTTGTTATAATCGTGTCAGTCTGAGGTAGCCATTCCTTTGAGAGGTACAGAACGGGCCATGGGTCAACTAGGAGAAAGCTTAGGAGAAAAAGTGAATGGAATAAGGGCCTTTCTCCTAGGGAAAATTTTGCATACACATGTCCCTGGAGAGTTGGGCGCCAGGAAAGCCGAATGACAGCTCTCCCTGCTGCTGCAAAACTCACCGGCGGCGGCGTTAAGTACTATTCCCCCTCTGAGTTGTCGCAACTCAGAGGGGGATGTAATTTGGGGTCCGACAGCATTACATTGCTGCTATGGAATGCCTGGTTTCAGTACTCGGCTGTGAACACCGTGCGCCAAAACCACCTGGTTTGGAAAGGCATGTTTATTTATAAAAATGAAAGTAAAAAGTAGTGTAAAAAAACAAACAATTAAATATTTCCTGGTAACCCAGGATAGTGTGTAGCAACATCTTGTGGCCAAAAAGTTACATTAAAAATACATTTAAAAAAATGCATTAACTATAGTTATTAACCTCTTTTACTCCCCCTCCCTGTAAAAAAAACAGCATTTTAAAAAAAATACATTATTAGTTACTTTTGGGACTCAGCTTTTTTAATATGTATGTCATGAGGGTATATTACTGTTATTTTAGCAAATAAGAGCTTGTAGTTATTAATAGAGAAAAAAAATCCAATATATTGCCGCCATACATTGTACTAGGAGCACAATTTAAATGTTGTGACAGCCGGAACAAATGGCCATATAAAATGTGTGGGTTTTATCTACTGTAGCATTGTTTAAAAAAAAAAAAAGAGTGGAATTGGAGAAATGTGTTATTTTCTTTTTCTTTTCCATGTTTTCACCTTTAAAATGCATAGAAAATAAAGTAATTTCTGAGAACAAGCATCTCCTGAAAAGAAACCTAATCTGTGGCAAATATATATATATATATATATATATATATATATATATATATATATATATATATATATATATATATTAATACATATAAGATTGTTATTTTTTTACAATTAATCTTTTTTTAAAATGTTAAAATGTTACTGTTTTTCAAATTTTTACAAAACTAATTTGCAGATAAGTAATGAAAAGAGTGAGCAGTACACTATGACGTACATAAACCATCACAATATATACAGTAAATGATCATATGAGTGCTGCACTGTCAAGTTATCTGTATTGTTCACTATTGTTCATTATCATGGCCACTCAGGGCTGAGCAGATGTAAACAGTGCTAGATCTAGTCTCAGTCTGCAATGTTAAAAGAAGAATCACTGCAGAGTATACAGTGTATAATCAATCAAATAAGCATCATCTACAGTAAGTCCTACAAGCTCATCAATAGGTAATGAGGAACAATTATTTAACTGTACTGCAAAAAATTGAGCTCCTATATTTCGAATCGTACAGACAAAATTGTTCACAATCAAATTTGTGTATATCATTGTGTGATGTTCCTATGACTTAAAGCGTTTTAGATACTATTCTCAGTTAAGTGCCTTTCAGTTGGGAGTGAAAAACATAGCTTTCTAGGTGCAGGTTATTCCTGACTAAATCAGTTAGTTTTGAGATAGGGCATTTAGTTGTTTCCAATTGGATACCACTAAGCTGCTAATATGGTGTAAGATATACTGTATATAATGTAGGTGTGATGGCAGTGATGAAGTTATGGACAAATGAATGGGAGTGTTAGAATTTTCAGGTCTTTCTGTCACTGCAGTAATGACAGGGCAGTGGATTTAATTCACCCTGTCTGATCACCTGCAGAGTCATGGGGCCTGATTCACAAAGCGGTGCTAACAGTTAGCACGCTGGTGAAAAGCCCTTTATCATGCCTAAACTCAGTTTAGGCATGATCATGGGCGTCCGCACATATGGCAAAACCGGGCATCTGCCCGAGCCTGGCCGCCCGCTGCCCCCCCCTGGCCGCGTGCCCGTGCAGCCAGCAGGAGGGGAACACGCAGAGAAGAGAGAGAGCGCTATGGGCACAGTGGGGAAGGGCGGACGTCTCCCCCCCCTTCCCTCACCTTAGGGGTCTCTCTCTCCCTCGCTGTCCCCTCCGGAATGAAGTGTGCAGCGGCTGGCAGCGGTGGGCGGAACTTACCTCCTCTCGCTCCTGCGCCGGAAGTTCTGGTGCCGCACTCTGGTCTGGATCAGGCCAGAGTAGCGGCTAATCCATCCGGCGCGTGCGACGAGAGGAGGTAAGTTCCGCCCACCGCTGCCAGCCGCTGCACACTTCATTCCGGACTCCGGAGGGGAGAGCGAGAGAGGGAGGGAGAGCCCCCTAAGGTGAGTGCCCATAGCTCTCCCTCTTCTCTCCGCTGCTCCCCTCCTCCTGCACACATGGCCACTTTTTCTGGGGACATATCCCCCTGGCTACATATACCGGGACATATACCCCTGCCTACATATACTGGGACATATACCCCTGCCTACATATACTGGGACATATACCCCTGCCTACATATACTGTCTGGGACATATACCCCTGCCTACATATACTGTCTGGGACATATACCCCTGCCTACATATACTGTCTGGGACATATACCCCTGCCTACATATACTGGGACATATACCCCTGCCTACATATACCCCTGCCTACATATACTGTCTGGGACATATACCCCTGCCTACATATACTGTCTGGGACATATACCCCTGCCTACATATACTGGGACATATACCCCTGCCTACATATACTGGGACATATACCCCTGCCTACATATACTGTCTGGGACATATACCCCTGCCTACATATACTGTCTGGGACATATACCCCTGCCTACATATACTGTCTGGGACATATACCCCTGCCTACATATACTGTCTGGGACATATACCCCTGCCTACATATACCCCTGCCTACATATACTGTCTGGGACATATACCCCTGCCTACATATACTGGGACATATACCCCTGCCTACATATACTGGGACATATACCCCTGCCTACATATACTGGGACATATACACCTGCCTACATATACTGGGACATATACCCCTTGCCTACATATACTGGGACATATACCCCTGCCTACATATACTGGGACATATACCCCCGCCTACATATACTGGGACATATACCCCTGGCTACATATACTGGGACATATACCCCTGCCTACATATACTGGGACATATCCCCCTGGCTACATATACTGGGACATATACCCCCTGCCTACATATACTGGGACATATACCCTTGCCTACATATACTGGGCACATATACCCCTGGCTACCTGTTCTGGGGACATCTCTACCCCTGGCTACCAGTTCTGGGGACATCTATACCGCTGGCCACCTATTCTGGGGACACCTATAGACCTGGGGCTACCTATTTTTGGGGAACCACTGCTGTCAGATTGAGTGTATTTTGGGGAACTGCTGCCAGGTGAGAGGTGTCTACATATTAAGGGGGCATTCTGCCTATTTATGTGAAAAGCTGTCTATTTATGTGCCTCATGACTGCTGAATTTGTCTTGTTGCGGGCCTCATGGTTACTGACTTTGTCTTGTTGGGGGCCTCATGATTTGTTGGGGGCCTCAAGATTGCTGAATTTGTCTTGTTGGGGGCCTCATGATTGCTGAATTTGTCTTGTTGGGGGCCTCATGATTGCTGAATTTGTCTTGTTGGGGGCCTCATGATTGCTGAGTTGGTCATGTTGGGGGCCTCATGATTGCTGAATTTGTCTTGATGGGGGGGGCCTCATGATTGCTGAATTTGTCTTGTTGGGGGTCACATGATTGCTAACTGCGAGACTATGGAAAAAGCTGAATCATCATCATATGAGACAATAGCATTAAACCTACTTTTTCTGCTTTTTAAAACAGAAAATGAAACTGGGAGGTTCTAAAAAAAATGAATAATTTTTTTCAGGAGTACGATGGATGAAATTGTTTATCTTCACAGTTTATTTTCAACTTAATTTTCCATAATGTTCATGTATGAGTTAAAACGTTTGTATTTAGTTTAAATTGCTGTTGGCACTTTGTGATAGTAAAGTGACTTTGCAGTTTGGACACTCGACCTCCAAAAGGTTCGCCACCACTGTCCTAATCTAATGTCCCACCATTGCTTAGTTCATGTAAACTTGTCTCCACCCACGACCACACCCACATTCTGGTTCATGACCACACCCATTTTTCGGCGCGGCGCGCTACGCGCGCCGCATGACGTAGCTCCACCCAGCCCAAATTTTTAACTCCCCACTTTTTGCCCCCCCCCTGGAAAATTTTCTGCGGACGCCCATGGGCATGATAAGTTTAGGTGTGATAAGTTCAGGTGTGATAAGTTTAGGCATGATAAGTTTAGGTGTGATAAGTTCAGGTGTGATAAGTTTAGGCATGATAAGTTTAGGTGTGATAAGTTTAGGCATGATAAGTTTAAGCGCCAACTGGGTTAGCACTGCAGTGCACAGCTGATCAAAAGTTTTACGCTAGCAAAGTCTGGTGCACTTTGCATAAAGTTTAATGGCGCTGCTTTGCGTGCGGGACTTTGTAAGCGATCTAAACTTATCTAAACTTATCACACCTAAACTTATCACACCTAAACTGGCTTTTCACCAGCGTGGTGCAATGGTTATCATGCCTAAAGTCTCTAACTGGGTTAGCACCGCTTTGTGAATCAAGCCCTAGGTCTCATTAGTGGAAGCATTTAAGGGTTTTGACTTCCCAGAAACCTTTGCTGTTGCATTAGCAGGGATAATGCAAGGGATTTTGGCTGTTTATTTCAGCATTTTGTTATGAAAGCTCCCAGGGCCGTGCCGACACAGAGGCCGACGAGGCTGGAGCCTCGGGGCGGAAGTCATTGACAGTCTGTGCAGGCGCAAGGAGCAGGACTGTTTTGCCTGGCTGCTCGCCTTTCCCCCCCTGTGGTCACGCTGCCTGCGCCCCCGCCTCACAGTGCTGCTGAACAGGCTGGCTGCCGGGGATGACGGAGCAAGAGCGGAGTGTGTACATTCCACTCCGCTCTGTGCCTGTTCCCATGGTCACCGATGCCACCAGCCCCTCTCATAGACATGGCCGGATTTCAGCCTAGCTCCTGTCAGAATGCAGGGCAGTGTGTTGTGCAGCCAGCCAGACCCGATCGGGGCTGCCCTGCTTCAGAGATTGCTGCGTATAGTTGTGGGCGGCCACAGGTCTGGCTGTCGGGGATGTAAGCAGGCAGTGGGAGGTGATGACCTGGCTGCAGGCTGTTCCCAGTAACGTCTATGCCTGCAGCCTGTCTCCCGAGTCCTCCCTCTCCTCTCCCCCTGTAACGGAGCTGTGTGTTCTGCAGCCCCGCCCCTTCTTCTCCGGGCTGCTTGCTACACTCTCACTGCCGGGAGATTCAAATCGTGGAGAGCTGCGCTGCGACCAGTGAAGCTTTGAACCTGTCACAGCCAGGTATTTATTTTAGGCAAGTTATAGCAGTTATAAAGATATCTGCCTGCCCTCAGTTACTTTAGAGATAAGCTCACTTAGTAGAAGGGGGCTGCTGCTGACTGTCTTCTCTTCCCAGCAGTACCACCAAAACAAACAGTGCAGCTAAAAGTCTGCATTTCTGCAATTATTTTCCTCCTGATATCTCTAGTCTACACTGTTTTCTGTCCCATCATATTCTTTTCCTCTCCCATGTAGTCCTCTCTTCCCCTCTCATTTTGCAGTCTATAGCCCCCCCCCCTCCCACCACCACCACCATTATGTCAATTGTCCGTGGGGGGGGGAAGGAACGCTACCCTATGATGTGAGTTGTCCGGGGGAACCGCTACCCTATGATGTGAGTTGTCCGGGGGAACCGCTACCATATGATGTGAGTTGTCCGGGGGAACGCTACCCTATGTGAATTGTCCAGGGGAAGCACTGCACCATTATGTGAATTGTCTGGGGAAACGCTGCCGCATTATATGTATTTTCTGGTGAAAAGCTCCCGTATTACATCCGTATTACATGTCTTGCTGACTGAAAGGTTCTGCCTGCTGTCCCTGGTTTGTAGGTGGGGGGTGCACATTGTGTAATTACCTTTAGGGTCCCTTGCCTGTGTTTTGGGAGAAAACTAGGGCCCACTGTCTTTGCATTACACTGTTACATTACAATTAGCTCCGCCCACATCTTTATATGGCCACACCCATTGGGGGCGCACTTCGACCCCTCAGCCTCTGTTGGTGGCGGACCTTGTCCCAGCCCTGCAAGCTCCAACTAAATAATGTGGTTTTGCTACCCTGTAAAAAGTGACTGCTTAAGCGATAGTGATATTTATAACAGTGTATTTGAGAAACACATTGGACAATACAGGAACGGTGCAGGCTTTGCATTTATATGAGGGAAACCATACATCTCTGTTGCCATTGGCTACATGGGCTGTATGTTTTATATGGTTGTGCAGTGTTGCAGTGTATATCCACGCTCACCTATGGGAAAGGATGCTATAGCGCAAGTGTGCCTAGAGTCAGAGGCCTTATTAAAATATTGTAATTTGGCCACATGATTTGTAGATACACCTCTGTTTTTGGTAAGTGTGGTTGGAAGCCAAGCTAGGATATTGTATAATGTAGGAGTTCAGAAATGCCCCTTTGGCATATTTTTGTTCCTTTAGGTAATGCTTGTTAGATGTCGAACCACAGGCAATTTTTAGAACCTGCAATGCTTTGCAGGTTTCTTCCCCAGCAGGCAAATTGTTTCAATGGATTCCAAAGTAATCAAGACAAGTGTACAATTATTTGGGTATCACTAGACTCATTTGCATCCATACTTTCTCTCTAGAGCCTCTTGGAGCCTGAAGCATGCTATAATCACAGGAGGGATTATCAAATGTAACAACTTTATCAGTATATTCCTGGTAGCACACAAGATGTTGAAACATGCCTGATATAGGTACTCTGTATACTTAAAATCAAAATGAGTAGAATATGTGTGATTTCAAAAAGCAGATTCCAAATACATGAGATTATGTACATTACATTATTCATTACTGTAAAGTGTGTGTGGAAGCAGAATTGTCTACTAAATCTCACAGAGGTCCCAAACCACAACGTCCCCTCCCACTCTTCCACACTGCACAAAGCCTCTGGAACAGTGCAGAAGCCAGAGAGTGGCCACATGGGGCAGTGGCTGAACCCATGAAAAGAGTGGATACGCACAACATACTGACAATACAGTGGGGTGAGGCGGTTATCCGCCTGAGGTACAGTGAGGGAGGAGGGCACAGTGATGGGGGGGGGGGCAGCTGGCACACTGGGACTCAACCAAAGGGATGAACCTGGCTCCTCCCTCCTTCTCCTCAGGCCTCTCCTCCATGCTCCCCCGTCCGTTGCAGAGTTTTATGGCAGTGGAAGCAGTTAAATTAAAAACTCAACTCCTTCCCAGCTCCATGCCACCATGCCATGTGCCACCGGGCTGCTCTTTTTCCAGTGCTAATCAGAAAGTAGTGAGCGGCGCTGGAGACAGAGCACACCGGCGGCATGTGATCCTCACCTGAAGCCTGGAAGGAGGTGAGTTCATCAGCTGCCATAAGTCTCTGCAATGGAGTGGGGAGCACGCAGGGGTGGGCTGAGGAGAAGAAGAAGGAGTCGGACCTGGCTAGCTATACTGGGGCACCTATACCTGGCTACCTATACTGGGGGAACCTATGCCTGGTTACCTATATTGGGGGCTAAATACTGAATCACAAATAACGTTCTTGAGCCCATGGGGGGGAGGGTGTGTAATTTTTAAACCCTGGCACTGGGAGCAATTTAGCCTAGACTGCTCTGCTCCTTTAGGTGACTGGACTATGAAGGAAAATCTTTAAAATATTAGTGTATTTATTCTTCAGCATGGTTAAACAGTTGTATTACAAGGCTCTGATATAACACAAAATACCCACTTACTGATTTTAGCTATATTTAAAAATAACGGGAAAATATTGGTATATGACTCAAAATGTTCAGATTAACAAATGACTCATCATTTCTCCATACTTTATATTGTGTGCTGAAGTGCTTTAACAGCTACACTAATATGACACAAAGTGCAGACAAGCAAACTCGGTCTAAAGATCAATAATACAAGTGTAAAGCATTATTGATCGGGGCTTCTTAAAGGACACTTGACCCGAGGAAAAACTACCTAAGGTAAGCACAGATCTATGTCGGATCCACATTCTTCAGTGCTTTGTCCATTCCTTTCCTCCAGGGGCGTAACTAGACTTAATAGGGCCCCCCTGCAAAACTGATAGCATGGGGCCCCATTTGTCCCTGAACCCCACGTGATCGGGAAATGGTGAATGGCAGCAGAGAGTGTTCTGCTGTGAAGCAGCCTCTGGAAGCAGAAAAAAAATTGCACACCTTCCTGTACATGGATTTCGTGATTGAATTGGGAGGTGTCTTTGCTTATTGGCTTCACTTGCGGTTGGGGAGAGGGAGGTGGAGGGGCCCCCAAAGCCTCTAGGCCCCCTGCAATGGCAGGGGTTGCAGGGGTGATTGCTATGCCCATGCTTTCCTCATTCCCCCTGGTCCCTGTACTAATTCCTTGAAAAAAATTGACTTTTGGCTAAAGTTCAATTTTCAGACAGTAAAATGCATGTACCCTCCCAGTCCCACCTTAAAGAGAACCCGAGGTGGTTTCTAAGAATGATATCCGCACACAGAGGCTGTGTCTGCCTATACAGCCCAGCCTCTGTTGCTATGTAGTGCCCCCCCCCCAGGCCCCCCCTGCGCTCTGCTATGCCCCCATAAATCCCAGCCACACTGTAGACACGCAGTGGGCTGTGTTTACCTATGTAGTGTCACTCTCGCCGCTCCTCCCTGCTCCTGCATAACTCCAGTCCCCTCCCACGTCCCTTCTCTCCCCGCTGATTGGAGGGAAGGGACGCAGGCAGGGACCGGAGCTATGCAGGAGGCGGGGGAGTGGCGAGAGTGACACTACATAGGTAAACACAGCCCGCTGCGTGTCTACAGCGCGGCTGTGATTTATGGGGGCATAGCAGGGTGCAGGGGGGGCCTAGGGGGACACTACATAGCAACAGAGGCTGGGCTGTATAGGCAGACACAGCCTATGTGTGCGGATATCATTCTTAGAAACCACCTCGGGTTCTCTTTAAGGGGGAGTGAATGGGGTGAAGAAGAGAAGGGATAGGGAGGTTGATAGGAGGAACATCACCTCAAGGCTGAAAATGATTAAAGCATGTAAATATTACACTGCTCTGCTGCACTACTCTGCAATATGGAGAAAGAGCACCTGGTAAGGTTTGTGTGGGGGATAATTTGCTGGCATGCCAAATTGATATTGGGGGTGGGGAGGAGTATCATACTGTTCAGCCTTGCTTGGGGTGTGGGAAGAGTTCTGACCTGGGCTGGCCACACTTACTTTGGGGAGTGGTGAATGGGAATATACAAGCCACGTTTGCTATGTGGGAGGGAGGAGTTGAAGTTATGGTGGTCAGACCTGTTTTTGGGATGGAATCATTGCAACATTTGTTATGGGGTGAGAAGGAGAGAAGTTAAGTCGGTATATGAGAAGTCATGATGGGTGAAGGAGGGGCATGGTTTGCAGTTCTTTCCCTGCTATCTCTTATTCATTTTTAAGTGGCTTCTAAGGAACTGAATCTCTACAGCCTGTATCCTGCTCTCTTGCCATGCTGCTAGAACCCAAGTGAAAGGACCATAAGTCAACATAGGTATAAAGGATGACTGGAAAAAAGAGTTTAACTTACCTGGGGCTTCTTCTTGCCCCCTGCAGATGCCCTGTGCCCGCGTCATCACGGAACGATCCTCCGGTTCCCCGGAACAGCTGAGTTTAATTTTCAATTTCCACTCCGCGCATGTCCTCATTCACATTCACTTCATACAGAGCATGCTCAGGATGGCGAAGGAAGTGTGAACGAGGACACGCGTGGCCAGGGCCGTGCAGGCGCTGTGGACCAGCGACTGGCTAATCGTCGAAAATGAAACTAAGCCACAGCAGGGGACCGGAGGATCATTGAGTACCGACGCAGGCACAGGATGTCTGCAGGGGGCTGGTAGAAGCCCTAGGTAAGTGTAACAGAGAGGGTCTGATTACCGGTGAACTGCAGTATCACCGAGAATACAGAATATACCCGATTATTGGTGATCTGCAGTATAACCGATAATCAGATATATCTACTAACCTCTGGACACCTGAGATAACAAGTGAGTGTTAGATGCAACAGTATACTATGACTACTGCACAGAAGTATGTTCCTTCCGATGGACTAGACTCTCCCGGGGGAGGAGCTAGGCTGAGAGTAGGAAGGACAGAGCGTGAGTGACACCAGTGAGAGGGTGTCACTAACAGGTCTGTGAATTGCCTCTAACAGTAAGGTCAGTTCTCGAGGTCGGGCAGGCCAGGTCGTTAACACACAGACAGATAAGGTACAGATTCAGGAGACAGATACGGAATCCAATAAACAGGCAGGGTTTGGCAACGGAGTATCAGAATAGCAAGGTACAGAGTCAGGAGGCAAATACGGAGTCCAGGAATGAGCAGAGTTTGGCAACAGGATATTAGAAATAGCAAGGTACAGAATCAGAGTTCAGAGGAATAGTCAGGCAGGCAGAAGGTCAAAGCAAATAATACAGTTCAATATTCCTAATGCTAAGGTGTGAGTTCCTTGATCATCAAAACCTTTGGAAACTATGCTAGAACACAGATACAGACAAGGTCTGAGTGCTACCACGTAGTGATTGCAACGGCAGACAACCAGAGAATGACCAGCACCCAGTATATATACTATAGCGCTCTCCAGCGCCACCCCCAAGTGCCGTACCAATGAGAACTGGTGAAAATGTCAGCTGACCAGCTTGGTCAGCTGACTCTCCTCTGGCTGTCATATAAGCTCTGCCTCTCAGCGCGCACGCGCGTCCTTCTGAACCTGTGTGGACTATCAGTCCCAGCCACACCAGACATGTTTTGCAATGTATCTGCTGACTCAGGCACGGGAGCCGCCGCGCTGCTCTCCAAGCAAGCGGCGGCCTCCCCGCGTCCAACCACACTGTCATTAACATTGTCATGCGCGCAATCTGCCGCATCCAACGCGGACTCCACCGTTCAGCCCATGCAGCATGCGGCGGTTTCTTCGCGTTGTGCCGCCATGTTGGACGCGGAAACAGCCGCCTCACTCTGAGCGTTTGCGGCGGCTTTTCCGCGTTTCCTCACAGTAAGTTAAACTCTTTTTTTTTGCCACAAGGTTCACTTTAATACACTGCTCCAAAAGATTACATTTTACTCTCTTTCAACAATTGACGTGGATTAACTGGCTATTCCATCTGTGAGAATCAGGTTTCGATATTCTGATTAAATTTAGCAGCCAGTTCCCTATAACGATCTTCCTTGAAAGCCTCTTCACTTTTTGAAACAAGTCATCTATCATAAGCACACAGAAGTACAGCAGAAGCATCTCCCTGGCATTGTCCCCTTGTGGTATGCAAATTGTTGGGATACTGAATTGGCAGTTGTAATGTAATTTTCAGCAGCATTGATAGAAAGTTTGAGCCTCCAATAAAAATGTATATTGTCTCCTCTATCCCAGAGAGTCCTGTGTTTCATAATCATTTTTGGGGGGAGAAACGACCGCTGTGGAGGGTGTCCTTTTCTGAAATATTTTTGAATTATCTCTCTTTACTTATTTTTCAGCTTAACTATTAGGAGAGCTCCTTCATGAGATAAATAGATAAGGGAAGCTATTTTGTGAGATAAACAGATAAGGGGTGTACTCGATAAACTGAGTTAAGTAGAATTTCGTGCATGCATAATGAGAGCATACGGCATTGCATGTAATGTATTGTATTCTGCTTTACTCATAAGGCGGTAAGACTTTATGCACATTATTCTGCTTAACACGGTTTATTGCATACTCTCCAAGAGGAGAGATAAATTGTGAGTTAAACCAGATAAGGAGAGATACAGAAAATCACGAGCCCAGACAGATAAGGAGAGATAAATTGTGAGTGAACAGGATCCTGAAATAAGAGGAATATGGAAGCTACAACCTTAATTCTCTGATAATGGCAGTTGCCTGATTTCTGTGCTAATGCTCTGGATGCCTCTAATACTATGTGTCAGTGGCCCAGAATGAGCATGTAGATCAGATGTTCTGACTCTGGTCTGACTTCACTGGTTGCATGCTTGTTACAGATGTGTGGCTCAAAACAACACAGGGCCCATTCACACTTAAAAAGCGTAAAGTGCTACCGTTTTGCACAGGTGATTTCACCGCACTTAGCGCAGTAAAATCATTGTACACTTCTGCGATTCCCGACAATCGTGATCAGCGCTTGCTTAAAGCGGACCCAAACCAAACATTTTTTTTAATTAAAAATATTTAGTTGCACCACACTGACACATACAAAGATAAATAAACACTCCTTCAAACCTATGATCATTTCAGTGCATGCTTTTCATCCTTCTCTTTTCATAGCTAGGGTTATACTGGGGGCAGCCATTAGCAATTCCTCCATTGCCGGACACCACCTACTCCACCAGTTTGCCGGAAAAATCCCGGCAATTTGAAAGGAAGGGAGGGGTTCCTCCACTAAATGTAAAATATTTTATATTTGTCATCATGCAGCTGAAAAAAGGCTGCTATTTATTATTATAATTAAGAAAATAGATTTTATTTCTGAAATCTTGTATTTTTAATTTGGGTCTACTTTAACCTATTTTAGTTCCTGGACGTAGTTTCTACGTCCAGGAACCATGCGCGCTCCCGCACGCTCCCGCGGCCGATCGCGCGCGTACACGTGCGCTCCCGGCCCGTGGTTCATTAGCCAGGCAATCAGTGAATCGGGCTATGGTGCCCGATCACTGATTCCTCTCCCCCGCTGAAAAAGCGACAACTTCTCTCGGAAGCTGCGCTTTTTCTGGCTGTTCCCTCCCCTATGCGTCTCTCTAAGCGTATGTTACGCTTAGAGTGACGTCATGTATACAAACTCATGGCCTCCATCTTGTGGCCAAAAAGCAAAACTACAACTAAAAGTAAAAAAAATAAAACTAAACACACATTTACATTATAAAACTATGGTTTACATCCCACCCTCCCAAAAATACCCAAATACAATGTTTAATATAAAAAAAAAACATTACAATAAAAAAAAAACATGTAAATATTTACCTAAGGGTCTAAAGTTTTTAAATATCAATGTAAAGATGAAATATTTCTATATTTTTTTTATTTTAAACTTGTAAATAGTGATAGATGCAAAACGGAAAAAATGCACCTTTATTTCCAAATAAAATATTGTCGCCATACATTGTGATAGGGACATAATTTTAATGGTGTAATAACCGGGACATATGGGCAAATACAATACGTGAGTTTTAATTATGGAGGCATGTATTATTTTAAAACTATAATGGCTGAAAACTGAGAAATAATGAATTTTTCCGTTTTTTTCTTATTCTTCCTGTTAAAATGCATTTACAGTAAAGTGGCTCTTAGCAAAATGTACCCCCCAAAGAAAGCCTAATTGGTGGCGGAAAAACAAGATATAGATCAGTTCATTGTGATAAGTAGTGATAAAGTTATAGGTTAATCAATGGAAGGCTTACTCCCATAGTGTACCTTGTATGGGTTGGTAGTGGATGGTGAAAAGCGCATAGGATTGGAGGTGGCCTAAATCTTAAGTAAAAACAATAGATGTGGTGTTTGTTATAGGGTCGGAGGCTGGAGAAAGGAAATGTAGAAAGGTTAAATAAAAGTTGCACTTGGAATACATAAAAAGTACATGTAAAGAAAATACATAAAAAAATTTGTTCATGCCACACTATGCCGAATGTTGGATCCAAAGGGCCTGATTCTTTTTTTTTTTTTTTTTTTTTTTTTATGCCTTTTTTGCCTTATCATAATATACTGCTGCACTCACTCCTTTAAAAACTAAACCTTTCTCTGTTTCTCCCTGTTTTAAATTCATTTTTTCACTGTCTTATCATTTTACTAAGAGTGACTCATACTCTGCCTTTATATTATGGATATGTGCACTGTCACTTTATACATGCTATTTGCACATGTTCTCAGTCTATTTTGTATGCATATCTTGCTGTTAAATGCATATTGTACATTTTATTGCTGTAGACTTGTGGTGCACCTTTGGGTGCCTGGTATTTGCGTTCCTCTGGCAATCCCCTTTTTTTTTCCTTTTGTTTCCCTTCCCCAGCACCCTCCAAATAATCGTTTGCCTGAAGAAGCGGGACTGTTACCCGTGAAACGCGTTGCACTTTTGGAGTTACTAATAAATGTTACTTTAGACTGTAAGTAACCTGTCCATTGTCCGGCCATTTTTTTCAGAAGGGAGGTGAGTCCACCCACTTCCCCGTTTTTAACAATTTTAACTAATTTTATTCGTCTTGGCGCCTCTGTTATCATATTTCAATATCATCTAGTCCACCCTTGGTGGAGGGGTGTATCCCCATTTTCTCCTATCTACAGAGAGCGACTTTTTAACCTGAGCGGGGTCAGGTTACAATTCTCCCCGCCGGCCTTTCCAGTGGTTGCCTTTGTGGCGACCCACCCTTGTGAGTATAATCATCTCATTTATTCACAACAGATCTCTCCATATTAACATACTGCACCATATTGGGCTCTCGGTTTCTCCCCCATTTTCAAGCATTATCTGTATGGAGTTTGTATTTCCACCCCTCATTATTATCTCTCCTTGCCTATTTTTCACCTCAATTATATGAAGAGCTTCAACATTCCAAAAATATACAGAAAAATTAATTGGTCCCCCCCCACACACACACACACACAAGAACTGGCCTTAAATTATGATGGACATATGACAGTGATTGGGAATAGACTGTGAACCCCTCTGAGGGACAGTTTGTGACAAGACTATATAAAGTGCAGAAGAGAATGGCGCTAAATAAGTATTAAAATAAATACAATTTAGAAATTGAACTCAGACTTCATCCTTTTTTAACTCCCAATTACTTCCTTTAACTTTTGTCCCAATCTCTGTGCAGCAGTTACCCTAAAGGCCCATACACACGTCGGACTTTTCCGAACGACGGGTCGTTTGAACGTCCCGTCGTTCAGTCGTCCGAACGCCAAATCGGGTGTGTGTACAGGCTGTCGTTCGGGTGATAAAAATCAGTCTTATCACCCGAACGACAGCCTGTACACACGCCCGATTTGGCGTACGGACGACTGAATGACGGGACGTTCAAACGACCCGTCGTTCGGAAAAGTCCGACGTGTGTATGGGCCTTTACTCCTCTGCTGCTCTACCACACATTTCACAATAAGAAGGAGGTAGTGATCTGTCCTTATTTCCATCCCCTTCCCACTCTTTCTTCTCTGATGAGTCATACCATATAACTATTATGTAGTCATTTACTGACTTCTGTTCTCCTGTTGGCTCTTCCCAAGTGTAGCAGTATATACCGTATATCATAGTATAACACGTTATTAATTATCCAGTCATTATCTATGAAAAAATGTAATAGCAGCTTTTCATTAGTATTGGGGCGCTTTTAGTCATATTTTCCAGTTACACCTTTCCAGTAGTCTGCCTCATTTCCCATGTGTGCGCTGGGGTCTCCCAGTATCATGACTTCGCATTTGCTTTCATCCACTATAATTTGCAAATCTTCACAAAAAGCCAACTTATTTTTTATGTTGTCAGCTTCATTCAGACCATAACCAATTATCAGTGACAGTACCGTTTGTCTCTCTTTTGCATTAACTGTCATCAACCTTTCATATCTAAGCTCCAATTTATAAAATTTTCCTTCATGACTAGATGTATAAATAGAGTCACTCCAACACAATTTTACTGTGCTGTTTTAGGGACTCCACTGCTGAATAATAAACAACCTTCACTGAACTATTTGTATCGCCTTACCATCTTTTTCATGTCTAAGTATTGTATATTTTATTATTTTTATATTTCATGTAGGCTCCAGTTCAAAAATATTTCCCAATCTGTTTTCTTCTTTCTTATTGTCTTAACTCACTCTGATTTAGGCTTGTGGAGGATTGGTCCAGAGGGTCCCACGCGGCAGCACGGGTGGCACCCCTATAGGCCTTCAAGCCTGCCAAAATGGCCAAACTTTGGATCAGAGTGACTGGACATCTCACTACTAGAGTTCCGCTTATCAAATTAGGAACACCTAATACTGCTAAACACCACACTACAGCACCATTTCAGTACCGAGCAAGCAAACAGGGTCAGGGGCAGTTCACTTACTTGCGCTTCATGGCGGGTTTCACTTGACTGCGATGTTTCCTTCTTCCTGCTTTGGAAGGAGGAAGCATTCGGTGGCACATGAAAGGCACCATGAAGCACCTCACTCTAGAGTAGGAGTATTTTCTTCCAGGGTTTCTTCTGCCCTTCCCACTATGGCAAATCTTTCTTCTAGTCATCTGCTGTCAAAGCCATTGGCCAGTTCCACTTTTATCAGGGCAGGGCAGTGTTTAATAACTGGCTCATTACAAATGTATAAAACGAGTGCTCCTACTACTGGATGTAAGACTTACGCCTGCACAGTAGAGCGACCCGACAGAGATCAGCTATTTCCGCCTATCTCCGAGCAGAGAGCCGATACTGTGCCTGTGCTGGAGCCGGGAAGGTAAATATTTACATCCCCGCCATTCGAAAGGCCAGAGCGAGACCTCCGTGGGACAAAGGAGGACGGAGAAGCCTCATTAGGATTTGGAGGTGAGTACCTCCCAGGGGAACTTTTTGTCATTACAGGTTTTCTTTAATGTGGTATACTGCTGGGCGCTTACAATAACTGGTTGATTGTAGACCAAGGTAATGCATGCTGAAATGTTGGTGAAAAAACATTTTTAAATTATGGCCATAGGACACGATCCAATCCACTTTTTCTCCTAGGTGATATTATCACATTATAAATAAAATGTCTTTTAAAGGGAACCTGAACTACAAAGGAAATACAAACGCAGCCCAGCAACAGTGATCTAATGTGTTGATTGCTGAAAGGGAGACCAGTGGCATTGTGGGGCTAGATTTTTACCTTATACAGTCATGAATAGCTGGGCAGGATGCAAGGGCAGACTGTGGAGTGTGGACTAGACCGGACTAGACCGGACTGGCAGAACTGGACAAAGAGGATGGACTGAACTGCAGAAAGGACTGGCAGGACGGACTGAACGGCGGATAGGGGTAGCAGAACTGACTGACAGGATTGACTGAACAGTAGACAGGACTAGCAGGATTGACTGACAGGATGAAGATATATGTTGCCAGAAATGAATAAGTAAAATATGTTCTCAAGCTCATTACTCCAGGGAATATGAAGTGGATTAAGAAGTATACATTTCCCCTTCCTTAAAGAAATACTTGCTGAAAGCAATCATAGTTACATAGTTAAATGGGTTGAAAAACGACATATGTCCATCGAGTTCAACCAGCAAATATGGTACAACGCCAGCCTGCACAAACCTCATACCTCAGTTGATCCAGAGGAAGTTGAAAAACTCTTGCAAGGCTTGGACCAATTATCCCTAACAGGGATAAAAAAAAATCCTTCCCCAAATTCACTTGTCACTCAGATAAAATCCCTGGATCAACACCGACAGGAATTACCTAATAATTATGGAAAGTGTTGGTAAAGATTCAGCGCACACAACTAGCTGGAGGTATTCGGCATAAATTTTGCATAGAAAAGTGAAATGCACACAGGAACATGCTAACCTGACATACGTTTCCACCCTTGTGCAGACACTATCAAACAAAAACCAATACAATGTCAATAATGAAGGAGAAAGCGGGGCACCACTACAGAAAAAGCCTTTTATTGTGGCTTGGTTGGTGGCATACAGCAGGGAAAGGGGGGGGGGGGGAACCTGACAGCTGTTTCGCAAGGTCTAGCCTTGCTTCGTTAGAGGCATAAACATGTACGCTACAGGTGAGCCCAGGTGTGGTTATTCCATCCCTGCTGCATTCTGGTGCCAGTATTCTGCTCTCTTGGTTTTTATGTTTAAAAACCAATACAATTATAGGGATGGTCGGAAATGCCGATTTCCAATTACAAAAATCCTATATCCGGGAGTGCCGATTATACCGATACTGCGGCATACCAATGGTAATCTGATTTCCATTTCTGATCTCTGACTTTCCAAAAAGTGTTGTTTTTTTTACAGAATCCGTAATATTTCCGAGGTGTCTGTAATAATTACGGACATAAAAAATATTACGGATTCCAAAAAAAGACACTTTACAGTACAGTATACTTCGGAATACTCCAACTGGCTAAATACTTCTGTTAATATAGCAATGCCAGTGAATCTCAAGCATGGCTTGCCACATTAGCAAAGGGACACAGACCATAGATATTATGAGCAGGCAATCTTATCACGACTAAGTACTATTGAAAATCTGTATTTGATTGGTATAGTTTCCTTCTGCTTAGTCCCTGTGTAAATTCCAAATCTGCAGTGAATTTGAACTACATCATTGACCGGTGAATTATTTGAGGATAATGTACAATATTTATGAGTTCACTTGTGAAGTAAATTAAAAGAGCGCTGTCTTCTGAAGCATACTGATGCCAGCCATAAGCACTCCTGCCCATTACGCAGATGCTGGATGCCACAGGGAAACCCACTGATATTCATACAACAAGGATACAACAAGGGTGGTCAGACAGATCTGCTCCGCATGATGAAATATCAAACCAACTACTTTCAGTATTTGCATATACATGCAATTCGAATAAGTTAGTAGCTTTCATTCACCACACCATAAATAGGCTATACAACTGGGCATTGTTGATTTACTTGTTTATTTATTTCATTTAAAGGACATCCGAGGTGAAAATAAACTGAAGAGAAAAACAATTGTATCTATCCTCAGCCTCCTAAAAATGACTCTTTTAGGTATCCCACAATTGTATTTTATATTTAAATCTAGTTTTTAAGTTTTTACTGTTTCATTGTCTCTGCTCAATGACACCTTCATTGAAGTATGCCACAGCTCAAATCTATGAATAATTGACTTTTTTTTTAATCTCTTTCCTGTTCTCAAAACCCATTTACTGAGAGTAAAGTGTTTTATGGATGTAATTCTATATCAGTGAGGGGTATGCTATAGTCCGACCCTGTCCCAGCCCAGGCAGAAACTGTCACTTGCATACCTGATGTTTAACTTTTTCAGGCAGAGAAAGAAAAAAATAACACAGCCTAGTTATTTGTGTGCTAGGCACTGTACATATACATGTCTATCTCATCATGTCACATGTCAACTTGGTTGTCCTTTAACACCAAGAAGCACTCAGCTGCGCTAGCCCAGCACACTTCCCAAATAGGATAGTAGGCCACTTCTGAAACGTAACACAGTTTGCCAGAACCACATATTCATAGGCATGCAACTGTTAAGTTGTTAAAGTTCAAATAAACATGTATTTCATTTAGCTGCACTTTTAAGGAAATCATTTTTGGCTTGTTGTCATTCTGATCTTTAAGTGAATGGGAGCGTTTACATCGAGCTTTTGCGCGCGTTTACACGAACGCGGCGTTCGGGTCCCGATTTTCGTTAGCGTTCGAGCTGCCCCTGAAAGCGACATGTAGCTTCCAGGGGGCGGCCAACCGCAACGGCTAATGTTCCCCTAGGGGAAGAAAAAATGCGACCGCATCGGAACGCAACGCGAAGGCTACTGAAAGCCTGACCGTGCAGCCACCGCAACGCTCCCCAAATGTCCGTCTGAACCAGCCCGTAATACAGGCGCATTCAAGTAGCCAATAAAGTAGGAATGAAATTGGCAATACTGAGACACCATCACCTAAAATCCATAAACTGCTCATTCTATACTTTAGCCAAGACATGTCATGGCGTTGAAAATACATGCAACAAGGACATCATTGCTAGCGCCAATCCAAAGATCAAAAGAGAGCAGTGAGAAAGCAGAATTCAGGGAAGATATAACACATTTCACAGAGATGGTTAATATCCTACTTAATCTAATCTCAGATAAATGACATAGATGCTGGCAATATTTAAACAAAATGTCTGCTTCCTGCTGTTATCAAGATTACTGATTATTGAATCAAGCAACATTTTAATGCTAGTTTGATGATCTTAGTTGGCAAGTTTGTCATCTCAGTTGCAGCTTGCTTGTTAATGGTTTATTGGATCTAACCATCTGTTCTCGAGGGGTAATAGGCTGATGGGTAAAGAAGTACATATCAAACTAATTCACAGAACCAAGGTAATTCTACGTTTATATTCCATTTTAAAACTACGTTAGTCATGTGTTAGCAATAGCAAATAAACATTTAGAATTTTGATGTTATGCTGAGACAAGCTGTCGCTAATAAACGATAAAGCAAGCCTGTCATTTGTTTTCCCCATTATCAAACAGTGTGATTAGCAAATGATTCATTGCATGACCTGTATTGCGTAGTAGAAAGGTACGGAAGGCTTATGCTGGGGATACACGGTACGTTTATCCCCTTATCAATCGAGCCGCTGATGGTTCGATTGATCATATCCGACAGGTCCGATGACCGTGCTCGATCCCCGCCCAATCCCCGCGGGTGGACAATAGCGGGGAGAAGATAAGGAAGCGCCCGTGGGGACGAGCGGGAATCGATCCGGACGGCGGCGGGGACGTGGCGGGAGTCGATCCGGTGGCTAATCGAGCCGCCGGGTCGTACCGTGTATCCCCAGCATAACGCTTTAAGTATCGTGACTCAGCTGAACTTTATTGAAACCACCCCCCAGTGCTGGCTCCCCAGATCTAGCGATGACTCCCCCGAAACCACAGCCGATAAAGTTGTCGGCTGCAATATTTACCTTCTGTGACTCCAACGCAGATGCAGTAGTGGCTTTCCGATCTATCTGAGACAGAAATGTCCAAGCTCGATCGGGTCTGTACAGGAGAATGGACCCAATCGGTGTTGGTTATTTCCGCCTGAGCCTGTTCTGGAACACGGAAAGTAAATATTTACATCTGTGGTGTTTGGGAGATCCAGCGCTGGATCCGGAGAGGGAAGAGGACAGGGGAAGCCTCATTAGGATCCAGAAGCTTCCCCCTCCAGAGGTAAGTAACTCCCCAGGGGGTGGGGGGAGGGTAAGTTACAGATGCTCTTTATGTTTTCTCCTAGGAGATTTTATTTTTAAAATAACCTTTCTGCATTTTGCAATGAAAATAGCTGCATACTAGTCGCTTAAAGGGCATTTTATTAATAAGGTGTACAAATATCACCTAGAAAAACATAGGAGATAAAGGGAATTTAAGAGGGGTCCATGCCTTTTTATCACAGAGCATGCATGCAATAGTTCTGAGTCAGATACCGATGTACAGCATACAGCACTGCCATGAGTAATAGAATGCCTGCAATGTCAGCAGTAAATTAGCCAGAATTGTTAGTATGGCTGAACATGGGAATCAGGGAAGCTCTAAATACGTTCAGCAGAGGCATAGAGGGGCAGGCACTTACCTGAAGCCACTAATTTATGCATTTATTATATGATGATGAAATACGTTTAGATATGTTTTAGGACAAGAAAGGCAATACAAGATATAAACACATGAGAATAGATCATTTCCAGTAATAATGATGGTGCCCACTATTGGTGTCACCACTATCACATGAACAGAGATATGTAACAGATGATCTAGTTATGTCATGGTGAATCAGAACCCCTAAGACTCTGTAAGGTAGTAAAAGGAATCAAAGAGCCCTTAAACATTGTTTAGATATACATTTGCCTTCCACGGTCTCAGCTAAGAATAGTGATAAAGGAACAGACAAACTTTGACAGAGGTCTCCCTACATGCACATATGAATAAAAGCAAAATCACATTGAAACTAGACATGGAACAGTTATAAGTTACCAGTTTTGTATGCTGGTTTTACTTTATTTCACAGACAGAAGTGATCAAATATACTAACATATGTCAGATTGAGGACTTTGCAGCCAATATAAGAATAAATATGTTCTCCCTGTGTTAGCGTGGGTTTCCTCTGGGTACTCCGGTTTCCTCCCACATCCCAAAAACAGATACAGATAAGTTAATTGGCTTTCCCCTAAATTAGCCCTAGACTACAATACATATACCACATGATGCATACATAGACAGGACTATGGTAGGGATTAGATTGTGAGCTCCTCGGAGGGACAGTTAAGTGACAAAACAAGTCTGAAACAGGCTGTCTACATGTGGGGTTGATGTGGCTGTGTAAAATTTAAAGCTATAGGCTTGCTATACACCAGCGGTTCTGGATGCTTGCCTGGCTTACAGGGGCGAAAAGAGATAATTTGCATATTCAGTAGTGGTGCATTGTGGGTAACCACTAATGTGCACTTATAGCTGAATTATTGCAAATTTCCTTCTGTTTTAAGAAGGCAAATTACACCAAGCATTGCTTTTTAGTAGGAGGCTTTTTAGTAGGCTTTTTGGTCTCTTTTATCCCCCTATACATTGGTTTGGGTCACCCCGAGCTGCTTGGTTACTCTGTTGTGAGAAAACAATATACTCTGTACAGTGCTGTGGAAGACGTTTTCTCTATAGAAGTACAATATATACTCTGTACAGAGCTGTGGAAGATGTCAGCACTATATAAATGCTAAATAATAATTACATTCTGTTTTAGGAGGATGGCACTGTACTGAACAGCAAAAGGTCAGTGGTGACTGCTGACTAATGAGAGCCAAGCAGGAGGAGGACAGAAGCTGGCGATCAGGAAGTGAATAGAGAAAGGACATAGCAGAGGTGGTGATGTTCCCTTCCTGCCTCTGTTCTACTCATTTGTTAGCAGCCTTAATTCTTCCACTTCAGCCTCCAGCATTTAACACTCACCCTGTTTGCTTGCTCAGACTACTTAAGTCTACAAGGCTTGGCAAATCTTTCCTTTTGTTCCAGGCAATAGCCCGACAAAGCACACAGTACAAATAGACTGGTCCAGAGCTGCAGATTTTACTGCTTATGGGTTGTTTTTATTGCATCTATACTGAGAAATGTAATATGTAAAAAAACGACACATTGTACACAGGTTCTGAAAGGAAAATATGAAACTGATTTGCTAATGGGATGATTTTCATACTAGGAAGAGGTCAGTTCATATTCCCTGTCAAATGCAAAGAGAAATGTCCTCGTTAAACCCTCAGGATCTGTTAACTTATTCTTTTAATCAACCTCATGCCACGTTTGTGAGCAATTTAAATTGTATATGTAGAAACAACACCTTCCCAAATGGATGATCATGGAATGTAGAGAGCTAGTTCTGTAGTTTAATTACACTTCTAGTCATCTGATTCACACACTTATGTAATCTATGGTTATGGTCAATTAAACCCATCTACTACTCTTAAACCAACACTAAATAAACTGGTACAATAGATCAACATGGATATTTTGGGGCTTCCTCCATATACCACTTATTACTTTAACACTTTAACTAACTGTTAAGTCGTGTTTAGCCAACCTTTAATGGTTGCTATTCATATGTATAAGGCAAATATATATATATATATATATATATATATATATATATATATATATATATATATATATATATATATATTATTCTGTTATGGGGAACAGGTCCCCTGTCTATCAGAATACTACTTAAAATACTGCTTCAAATACTCAAGTGAATGTATCTAAAGTGATATACATTAATATATACATATGTTGTCCTATTGGGTCTGTTAAAAGCTAAAAACTACATTGTTAAACTTATAGCTAATTTTGCTATGGTAATGTGTATTGATCTTTAGCTAAGTATTCATTTAACATAGGTATTGTTCAAAGTCTTTAAATTCCAATGACATTCTAAAAGGACCACTTTATGACTGTATATTAGCTGTATGACAACCAGAAATGAGCAAATGCATTTGTGAGTTCATGTACTGGGTGATTCACATGAACTGGCAGAATTTCTCCTTAATATGTGCATTTTTTGAGTCTTATTTGCCTTTATTCATGAATTGTTTAATTCCTTCCAACACAGAAAAAAATCTGCATGCCCACATTAAAGATAATTGAAAATCATCAGTTCTCAGGAAGTGTTAAGAATTACTGAATTCACTAAATTTTCTGATATGTTCATGTCTAAAAATGGCATACTGATATTTTATACATTAAAGATTAAATAAATGATTTTGTTTACTAATGTATTTATTTGTATTTATAGAACATTTATCACAATGAAAGTTCCTACTGCAAAATGTTCTTTAATGCTGTGATTTGGCTGGTAACTGTCAGTGATTCACAATTTTTACACCAATGTACATGCCTAAACATACTACAGTATTATTTTTTCTAAATGTGTGTTAAGTATATTAGGTTTATGTAGCTAAGTTATACATATATTTCACGAATATCAGCAAATGCTCATTGTGCTCACTTGTCTAGTTTATTTACATTCAGAAAGCTTTCTAGAGATATAATCATACAGCAACTGTAATTGTTAGATTTATTTTTTATTCTTTTATTTTTATGTTCCAGTAAGCAAACCCTTCTTTAATGTTTGCAGTATATTTAGCAAAAATATGTCAGTTATTACAAATGTGTATGAAAGTATGTTTAATTACATACATACATTTTTTTTTCCTGTTTTCACATCTAGGGAAATACAGATAGCACCGTTCAGTCATTATTGTTAGAAATCATTGCATACATATACAATACATTTCAGAAGACACATGATGAGTACTAAGAAAATAAAACCAAAAAAGCAATCATTATGTCTAATCATCACATAAAAAATGCCATTCATTTTAACCAATGAATTTTAAATGAAAGTTACTACTCTTTGATTTTATTCTCAAGATGGTTTGAAAATACAAAACAAATTACAGTAATTTAAAAAATATATATAATTTTGTCATCTTCATTGTTTGCTGTATCAGCTCAGTGAAAATATTTTATTAACTGTTTTAACAATATTATTTATGTCACTAAAATTATTTTCTATTTTTAGAATTGCTTTAGGATAATGATTTTACTACATGTAAACAAATGTAATGATTACACATGTGTGTTTATTTAAATTTACTATTTACTGTGGGGTGGTGTGTACAGTTTTTGTGTAGATTGTTTGATCAATACTGAATTTTTCAATCTCAAAAATTATATTATATGATATTTGGTATACAAATACAATTTTTGTTGTATTTTAAACTAAACATTGTAATGTTGTGTTTCTTAGTTTATAGAAAAAATCTTCTGCTTTTCCGCAGTTTTATGTTTGCCCAGTAGGCAAAGTTGTATATCTTGGTGTATTGGTCTGTCTTTGAATAAGAAGAAACCATTTTTTTAAAATTCTTTATCATGTTCCATTTGTTGGTAAAAATGGAAACATCATTCTTTTTGATAGAGCTTACATAGGAATCTCTGTTGCAGCAATACATATCACTGCTTGATGTCAGATCTGGAGTTTTTCTCTAGTTAATCAAATGTTAACATACTTAGTTGACAGAATCGTCAATCTTTTTGTCAGTCATAATGCATATTTCTTGTCATAAAGAAGAGTTTTATTACACTGGTGCATGCAGACAATATAGATGTTATAAAAGTGTTTTTTATATTCAGCACAAGTTATCAAATATATATATATATATATATATATATATATATATATATATATATATATATATATATATATATATATATATATATATTTAAAATAAATGAATCAGAGCTCCTGTGTGAATAACCTAATAACCTGAATGCATTTACTCATGAAATCTACCGTAAGTGTAGTACATTTTTATTAAGCAGAAATTAATAAACAAAAAACATACCCAAATTAAGTATTAAAATATTATATAATGTCAAAAATATGTATGTCTCCTATCAGATCCCACCAATGTCTCATTTCCTTCAGGTAATATTGTTCAGAAATGATATATTGCTAACAGCATTGTTCTTTCCATTTAAAAACTATTGATAACAAAATTGTTTATGCTTAAGATAAATTTATAGATTATATATTTTTTTCATTTAATATTAGTGATTAATTCCCACAATACTTTAAAATAAAACACATGTATTCCTGAATGCTTAAGCATTTTTTTCCTAAATTGAATACATATGATAGAAGCTTTGTAGCTTTTGCATTATTTTATTTATTTGGTTAAGCACTAAAATTAAACAAGTGTCTTTTTTAGTCAAGAAAATATTAAACATCACAGATGAAAAGTGATACAAGTTTAGAGTACCACCTACTGGTTAGATTCAGTACAGAAAAATCATTATTATGCTGCAGTGTAGTAAAGATTAGGTATGTTTATAGAAAACAATATGGTCTAGTTATTAAGCAAGAAGTCTATAAACTTAGATTGTGCAGTGTCGGACACTGCATCAGTTAAATAGCACTCTCTTCTACTCTAACAGGTGGAAGTGCAGTTGGAACCAAAAATTCTAATTTTGTGATATTTACTTTCTATGCATTCTATTTTTCTTAAAGCAAGAGTATTGCTTTAAAAAATAAAGTTCATGAGGAATGTCAATCTCAATTTTTTTTTTGTTTTAAACCCTTCATCTTTGATGATAAAATCTGACAATGTGGGCAAAACACCGGCTTGTTGTACAATAATATTCTGAAGTTAAATTAAGAAAAATGCTTACTTGATTATTGAAGCCATATAATCACTTCTTCGTGATCATTTGTGGTCATAGTGAGAAGGCTAGTTTAACAGGACAGTGATGTTGTGTGCCAATAAGTTCTATAAATCTTGGTAGCTGGCATATCACATGCTTCTGCAAGATGCTGGGTAACTGGGGAGATACCACACTCTGAAGTAGAGTGATATTGAAGGACATCTGAAGTGAGCAGGGTATGGAGGATGCCATATTTATTTCCTTGCAACAATGCACATTGCCTGGCTGTCCTGCTGATCCTTTTAGTAATACACCCTGAATATGCATGCAAATCAGATGTTTGACTGGTGTTTGTCTGGGTTTGATGCATACTTGCTTCAGGTGAGTGATTCAGACCCAACTGCAGCCAAAAAGATCAGCAGGACTGCCAGGCAACTGGTATTGTTTAAAAGAAAATAAATATGGCTATCTTCATATCCCTCTCAATTCAGGTGTCCTTTTAAGTAGCCACATTTACAGAATTAAACGTAATGACATGTCCAGATATTTATTACATTTTATTGCACATGATCACCGGGCTAGGATAGGGTTTTGACTTTTAAAAAAAGTATAAATTCTTTATATTGGAAATAACCAATAGAAAAAATACTTAATTTAACAACACATTTACAACAAGGCATGAAGGTACAATTCAGTTTTCCTCAAAGTACCCTAGGCAGTGATGATGTAGATACAAGTCTAATAAAGAGTAATGAGGAGACATATATAGACACAATACCAGCACAAGTTTATAATTTAGGAGAAATCGTCTTTATACTGTTCCGTTGCCTTATCCAACAACAAAACTCAGCTGTGCCTGCAGACTTGAGATTGTCACCCAATTCAGCCAATAGATAGATTATTATAGTTATATGATTGGGCAGTATGGTGGCATAGCGGTTAGCGCTCTCGCCTTGCTGTGCTGGTTCCCCAGTTCGAATCCCAGCCAGGTCAACATCTGCAAGGAGTTTGTATGTTCTCCCTGTGTCTGCATGGGTTTCCTCTGGGCACTCCAGTTTCCGCCCACAGCCCCAAAACATACAGATAAGTTAATTGGCTTCCCCCTAAATTGGCCCTAGACTATGATGCATGCACTACACTACACAATACATACATAGACATGTGACTATGGTAGGGATTAGATTGTGAGCCCCTCTGAGGGACAGTTAGTGACAAGGCAACATACTCTGCACAGTGCTGCATAATATGTCAGCGCTATATAAATACTTAAATAAATAAATACAAATTTTTTAAAAAAATCCTGCATTAACGAAACACTGTAGCGAGAAAGCTGACAAGGCTGCCTTTTTCCTTTTAACCTATGCCAATTACCTGGCTTTCCTCTGATCCTGAAACTTTCAGAGTCAAAACAAGTATGAACTTCAAATGTCATTATTAAACTATGCCCATATTAGCTGCATACATATTGCAGGTGAGTGGTTTACACATTACTGCATCCAAAAGGATCAGCAAGACTGCCAAGCAATTTGCATTCTCTAAAATTAAATAAATATGGCATTCTCCAAATATCTTTCACTACAGCGCCCCTTAAAGTCCCCATCACATCTACATGGAGTTAATGTATTCTTTCTGTGCATGCATTGGAGACTCAAAATGCTACTCCTCCCTATTATGTTCAAGGCAGAGCCGATCATCCACATGGCAATCCTAGGCAGCTGACTAGGGCCTGGAGAGAGTCTAGGGGCCTAGTGGATGCTAAACCCCACCAAATCTTACTAAAAAAGCCAGGTGACCATCACTGCTATCATGCCTAAGGCCCCATTTCATCTTAATCCTTTTCTGGTTAAAGGGAAAACAAGTACTAGTACATAAATTGACTTACCCTAAAATAGACTACAAAATGCAATATAGGCATTAGATTGTGATCACATCTGAGAGGCAGTAAATGATGCCATTTATTCCATTTTCCGGCCCATTCACACTGGAAATCAGCAAAACGGTTCTGCACGGGTGATTTTATCGCGATTAGCACGGTAAACTCACTGTACACTCCCGCGATTCCCGACGATCACGATCAGCGCTTTTTTAAACACTGTACCTCAATTTCTCCAGAATCCCGGCAAAATCCTGCATGCAACATGTTTACGAATGCGGCTTATCGCGGCAGTGAGAACACTGCCATATAGTTTCTATTGCACTAATGCTTTGGCGATTGGGGTAAACAGCCGCTAAACACACTCATGTGAATGAGCCCTTACCCTGTGAAGCACTTCATAATGAATAGGATGAATATATAAATATTATTGCTTGCGGAAAAATCATTTAAAAAACAAAATGTTAATACTGAAAAGCGATGGGATTTAGATTCAGTATTGCCAACACCAGACCACGGTAAAAGTTCCGGCACCTTTAGTCAGTGCTGGGCCGAAATTACGCATTAGCGTAATTACGCATCGTAATTCACTACAAATGCACCGTAAGCGTTACGTGTAAGGTTACGGTATTACGCGTAATTAATTACGCGTAGACCGTAGGTTACGTTATTACGCGTAACAAATTACGCGTAAGACAGTAAACTCCCATTGAAATTACACAGTCTGCCGTAATCGCGTAATATTACGCTCCCGTATAATATAAAAAAGCCGCCGAGTTTAAGGGTTAATAGCAAAGCCCCCTTAATTGCTAAGAGCCTCAAATTTGGAGAATATATTAAGGAGATCAGAAGGAATAAGAGGAAAACATTTTTTTTCAAAAAGACCTTATAGTTTTTGAGAAAATCGATGTTAAAGTTTCAAAGGAAAAATATATACATTTAAAAACCCGCCGACTTTAACGGTTAATAGCAAAGCCTGCTTAAAATTTAGGAACACCAAATTCACAGGGTATATTAAGGGGATCAGTGGGAATAAGAGGAAAAACATTTTTTCAAAAAGACCTTATAGTTTTTGAGAAAATCGAGTTTTAAGTTTCAAGGGCAAAAATGTCTTTTAAATGCGGAAAATGTCAGGTTTTTTTGCACAGGTAACAATAGTGTTTTATTTTCATAGATTCCCCCAAGTGGGAAGAGTTTTACTTACTTCGTTCTGAGTGTGGGAAATATTTAAAAAAAATGACGTGGGGTCCCCCCTCCCAGACCTCTTTAACCCCTTGTCCCCCATGCAGACTGGGATAGCCAGAATGCGGAGCACCGGCCGCGTGGGGCTCCGCACCCTGACTATACCAGCCCGCATGGTCCATGGATTGGGGGGTCTCGGAAGGGGAGGGGCAGCCAAGCTTTCCCCTCCCCCTCCGAGCCCTTGTCCAATCCAAGGACAAGGGGCTCTTCTCCACCTCCGATGGGCGGTGGAGGTGGAGGCCGCGATTTCCTGGGGGGGGGTTCATGGTGGCATCTGGGAGTCCCCTTTAAAAAGGGGTCCCCCAGATGCCCACCCCCCCTCCCAGGAGAAATGAGTATAGAGGTACTTGTACCCCTTACTCATTTCCTTTAAGAGTTAAAAGTAAATAAACACACAAACACATAGAAAAAGTATTTTAATTGAACAAAAAACATAACCACGAAAAAAGTCCTTTAATATTCTTAATTAACCATTAATACTTACCTGTCCCTTTAAAAGCCAGTTCCCGCGCAATATCCTCGGAAATATACTAATCAGTTACAATGTAACAAAGTTGTTACAATGTAACAACTTTGTTACTTTGTAACTCCACCGCACCCGACGTCACTCGCCGCTCACCCGCCGGCCGCCGCATACAAGCTAAGTCCCCGCCGGCTCCCGCCGTCCACTCCGCCCACACCTGTCACCCATATACATGCTGGCACCCATGGGTGCCAGCATGTATATAGGTGACATGTGGGAGAGGCGGGGAGGGCAGCGAGAGCCGGCGGGACTTAGCGTCCTACACATCCGACAGAGCTCTGAGCTATATAGCTCAGAGCTCTCTAAGCATCTTTGTATTTGTGCTCCAAGGAGCCCCATTGGTCCTTAGCAGACCAATGGGGTTCCTTCTGATTTGAAGGAACCCCATTGGTCTGCTAAGGACCAATGGGGCTCCTTGGAGCCCAAATACAAAGATGCTTTATAGAGCTCAGAGCTATATAGCTCAGAGCTCTGTCGGGTGAAGGACGCTAAGTCCCGCCGGATCTCGCTGCCCTCCCCGCCTCTCCCACATGTCACCTATATACATGCTGGCACCCATGGGTGCCAGCATGTATATGGGTGACAGGTGTGGGCGGAGTGGACGGCGGGAGCCGGCGGGGACTTAGCGTGTATGCGGCGGCCGACGGGTGAGCGGCGAGTGACGTCGGGTGCGGGGGAGTTACAAAGTAACAAAGTTGTTACATTGTAACAATTTTGTTACATTGTAACTGATTAGTATATTTCCGAGGATATTGCGTGGGAACTGGCTTTTAAAGGGACAGGTAAATATTAATGGTTAATTAAGAATATTAAAGGACTTTTTTCGTGGTTATGTTTTTTGTTCAATTAAAATACTTTTTCTATGTGTTTGTGTGTTTATTTACTTTTAACTCTTAAAGGAAATGGGTAAGGGGTACAAGTACCTCTATACTCATTTCTCCTGGGAGGGGGGGTGGGCATCTGGGGGACCCCTTTTTAAAGGGGACTCCCAGATGCCACCATGAACCCCCCCCCCAGGAAATAGCGGCCTCCACCTCCACCGCCCATCGGAGGTGGAGAAGAGCCCCTTGTCCTTGGATTGGACAAGGGCTCGGAGGGGGAGGGGAAAGCTTGGCTGCCCAGGGGCGTAGCAATAGGGGGTGCAGAGGTAGCGACCGCATCGGGGCCCTTGGGCCAGAGGGGCCCCGAAGGGTCCACCCTCTATCACAGTATTAGCTCTTTATTGGTCCTGTGCTGGTAAAAATCACTTCTATAGATGCTTTGAATAGTAGTAATCCTTAACACACTGTTCCCCATCCCCTACTTGCACCTCTGACACTGGGGTTGTCCTTGGCAGGTTTTGGTGCGCCGTATCAATTGTTATGTATAGAGTGCTTGGGGGGGCCCCATGTAAAACTTGCACCGGGGCCAACAGCTCTTTAGCTACGCTACTGTGGCTGCCCCTCCCCTTCCGAGACTCCCCAATCCATGGACCATGCGGGCTGGTATAGTCAGGGTGCGGAGCCCCACGCGGCCTGTGCTCCGCATTCTGGCTATCCCAGTCTGCATGGGGGACAAGGGGTTAAAGAGGTCTGGGAGGGGGGACCCCACGTCGTTTTTTTTTTATATTTCCCACACTCAGAACGAAGTAAGTAAAACTCTTCCCACTTGGGGGAATCTATGAAAATAAAACACTATTGTTACCTGTGCAAAAAAAACTGACATTTTTCGCATTTAAAAGACATTTTTGCCCTTGAAACTTAAAACTCGATTTTCTCAAAAACTATAAGGTCTTTTTGAAAAAAAAAATTTCCTCTTATTCCCACTGATCCCCTTAATATACCCTGTGAATTTGGTGTTCCTAAATTTTAAGCAGGCTTTGCTATTAACCGTTAAAGTCGGCGGGTTTTTAAATGTATATGTTTTTCCTTTGAAACTTTAACTTCGATTTTCTCAAAAACTATAAGGTCTTTTTGAAAAAAAAAATTTTCCTCTTATTCCTTCTGATCTCCTTAATAGATTCTCCAAATTTGAGGCTCTTAGCAATTAAGGGGGCTTTGCTATTAACCCTTTAAGTCGGCGGCTACCTAACATTGATCCATGCGTCAACTTTTCCGCTTGGCAGCATGACCGCATTAATTGCTAGTAGGAATTTACGCGTAAGCCAATAACGTAACAACCTGAATTACGGTATTCTTACGCGTAATTGCGTAAGGGCTATGCGTAATTACAGACATGTACCGTAAATGAATGCCTACGCCGTAAGCGTAATTCCGTAATGCGTAATAGCGTAAAATTACGCGTAATGATCCGTAAGCGTAGTTTTTTCCATTACGCCCAGCACTGCCTTTAGTGAGTCCATGTGCACACAGTCTTTAGTGACTGTGACATTTTATGGATATGTCATTATATGACTTACAAAGGGTTTGTAGTACATCTCGTGATGCACATCAATCTAGCCCATTGTATGGACATTTGGGAAAAAAATGAATTTTGATAATGTGCTCGGTGTAGAAAATGATGCAGATGCAGGTTTAAATCTTTATAAGCAACACAATCATATCACCCTACCAATATATGTTTTCTAGAGGGAAAACATAAATATAAGGCCCCATTCACACTTGCGTTTTGCATTGCAAACGGACCGGATCCTGATCGGATCCTGATCGGATCAGGACCTGATCCTGATCGGAACCGTACGGTTCCGATCAGGATCCGATCAGGATCCGGTCCGTTTGCATCAGGCATGCATCAGGCTGCCATCCGTATCCGTGTGCAAAAAATAGCGAAATTAAATAAAAAAATGTTGGGGTCAGCAGAAGGTGCACCTGGTGCACCTGTACAATCAGGTTCCTCCGCTGTAGGCCTCACCTCCACCTCTGACATTCTGCCAAAACAGCTCCAGCACGTCTGTCACTGCTGCTCCACTGCAGACATGCTTGGCCCATGTGTCCCCATCCGAAGTGGCCGCTTGCATACGCATAGGAAGTGGGGTAGAACGTCAGGTTTTTGTAGGCAGTGTGTTCTGTGCCTTCCGTTTCCCATTGGTTTCTGTGTTCCGGATGGTGCTGTCAGGCTCAGGTCCGGCTCCGGTCCGGGTGCGTGGGCCGGAGAGCCGGACCCAAAAAATAGCGCATGTTGGAAAAGAGTCCGGAGTCCGGATCCGATCCGGCTCCGTACTGTATGGAACGGACACGTGTGAACGTCCGCATAGCCTTTACATTGCTATGCGGAACGTACGTTCCGTTTGTACAGTATGCGGTCCGGATCAGATCCGGAAAATCCGGATAGCGAACGCTAATGTGAACCGTGCCTAATACTACATAATTACTATATAATTACTATATATATAATATAATACCATTTCCCGATCATCCATAGAACGTGTGCGCCCCCCCCAGCAGCTGCAGATTGTTTAAAGACGTCTGTTTGGCACTGAAAAGTGCCAAAAATGGACGTTTTAAAACATTCATTTCAGAAAGTGGTTAATATGCATAGAATTGTAAAATGAAAATAGTGCAACAAAAATGTGGCGAAGTGATGCATTATGGGAGGACCTTTTTGCTCACATGAAGCTGAGTATTTTCAAGTACATATATTTTGGAAACTGAGGTGAAAGACATATGGAGGTTACCATACTTAGTTCCTTTTAAAGGGACTCCGAGCACCTCTCATGGGCATGCCTTTAAGCCAGACGACTTCCAACAAAGTCGTGCTATGATCCCTCTGGAGAAGCCTCTTGCAATGGCCATGCGTGTCACTTCCTCTTCCTGCTTCATTCAGTGATGCACTTCTCTAACGTAGAATACAGGGGTGACCCGGAAGTTATAACATAGCCAAGATGGCAGCCGCGATATTTAAATTGAAATCAAACTAAAACTATTTGGTGTAGAATGGCGTCAAATGAAAGAGGAGAGCACAAACTACAGAAAGGAAAGGTATGCATCTTTAAGTACTTTGCAGTACTTGTTAGCATCTTAAAGGCATATCCATGAGAGGTGCTCAGAGTCCCTTTAACCTCTTCTAGACCTTGGTAACCGAATCTATGCCGTTTACTGCTTCTTGCTTGAAAGAGACAAAAAAGGAGGCGCTTAGCCAGGCTTTTCACCCGACTTTGTACCCTCCAAACTTTTTGCCTGATGAAGTGGGATTGTGACCCGTAAAAAGCGTTGCAACCTTGGAGCTTTTAATAAAAGTTACTTTATACTGTGAGTAACGTCCCACTGTCCGGTTTGTCTTTACATGAGGGAGGTGAGTCTACCAACTTCCCCCTTTTTAAACGTTTTTTAATCGCTTTTATTCTACTTGGTGCCTCTGTGTTACTACTCTACCAGTTTACTGCTTCTTATTCCTGATAGGACATAGAATTATATATATATAGATTTATATTACACTAGTCTACCTAAGCCCATTTAAAAACGGGCTCTAGGCAGTGAAATTACCACGCCATCGCCGCCAGTCAGTGCGCACACGGCCACTCTGCTCCCTGGCCCGACCTCCTGTCCCAACGGCTGTCTGTACTGCACACATGCGCAGTACAAAAAAAAACACGGACGGACAGACAGGGAAAGTGGATGACGCAGGGACAGTTAGGTTTTATTGTATAGGATGCTGGTGATCAGTTCCATCGCTCTCGCCACTCTTGTTGCTCCAGTGCTACTGCAGTCTGCTCACTCAGCTGTACCAGCTGTCAGGAAATGATTTCATTGGCTTCTGACCCTGTGATCACAGTGAGCCAATGACATTGATGACCGCTCGAAATCCAGCAAAAAATAAAAGTGTTTGGTTCTTAAAGGGCCAGAGATGACTGGTACTGAAAGAGTTCAACAATACCAGTTGCATTGGCAGTCTTGCTTATCTCTTTGGCTGCGGTAGTGCCTGAATCACTCCCCTGAAACAAGCACACAGCTAATCCAATTAGATTTTTGTCAGAAACATCTAATCTGCATGCTTGTTCAGGGGCTATGGCTACATGTATTAATTAGAGGTAGAGAATCAGCAGGGCAGCCAGGCAATGTGCACTGTTGAAGAGGAAATAAATATGGTAGCCTCTATATGTGACTCGATTCAATTTCCCTTCAAGTCAGTCAAATTGTATTTAGCATAGCCTTTTAGTATGGGGGTGTAACGATTGGTGTCAGCACGCAGAGAGAATCTGATTATTGGTGATCTGCAGTATCACCAAGAATGCAGATATATACCTGATTATTGATGATCTGCAGAATCACCGATAATACAGATATATTGCTAACCTCTGGACACCTGAAGCGTGTAATTGTTTGGTGTAACAGTAGTAATTGGACCACCGGGGTAGCAGGTGGTCCAATGAGTAGAGACAGACTCTACTGCAGTCATGGACTCTAGGAGAAGGAGACCCTGACTGATTTTGTAGCAGTGCCCCCTCTGAGGAGCAGGGGGCCCCTGCAGGAAGGCCGAGCACCCAAGGGGTGGGTGACAGCCAGAAAGGTTGGGCAGGTCGGGTCGGCAACACACAGACAGATAAAGTACAAAGACAGGAAGCTGATTCGGTATCCAAAGCAAGCAGGGTTTGGCAACAGGTAATCAGAAATGCAAGGTACCGAATCAGAAAGCAGAGGGAAAGTCGGGAAAGCAAAAAGTCATAACAGATATCAAACAATGCCTAGTCTGGGTGTGAGGTCCGTGGTCTCTACACCCTGGAACTAGTCTGATGTATAACAGAATGATAACACAAGTTCCCTAGTCTAGGTGTGAGGTCCGTGGTCTCTACACCCTGGAACTAGTCTGATGTATGAGAGAATAATAACACAAGTTCCCTAGTCTGGGTGTGAGGTCCGTGGTCTCTACACCCTGGAACTGGTCTAAGGAATAACACAGATGATACACAGTATTCCTAGTCTGGGGTGTGAGGTCCGTGGTCTCTACACCCTGGAACTGGTCTAAAGAATAATACAGATGATACACAGTAAACTGGCTAAGTGTGGATTCCCAGGTCCACCTGGTTCCACCACACTGAAGGATCTGACTAAGGTCTGAGTGCTAACACATAGGTATTCGCAACGCCAGACAACCAGCAACTGAACAGCAAGAGATATATATAGTAAAGCGCTCCACAGCGCCGCCCAGCTCCCATCAACCAATCACCTTCTGAGCTGGGATCAGCTGACCCTTCTCCTATTGGCATAAAGAGCCTGTCTTGCGGCTCTCGCGCGCGCGTAGCTCTCCATCTGTGTGCGCTACTAGGTTCAGACAAACCAGAAGCATGTTGCTGCAGGGAAACCGCCGCTCTGTGCGCGGACTCCGCCGCCTCACTGTCAGAACGTGCAGCGGTTTCTACGCAATCCAACAGGGGGCTGTTTGGTTCTTTTGGGCCCTTTGTAAAATCTTAGTGATTCTGGTTCTCCGTGACCTAAATGGGTACTCTGTAATGATAATCCTAACATTATTATACCCACTATTATGGCTGAAAGATTACACAAGAGAAAGGTTACAAAGGCACCACTAAAGAATACCCAACACACACATATTTCCTTATGTTATTGTGAATACAACCGGGCACTGGCTACAGAGGAAGGTATTTGTAAAGTAACGACAACATACATGTTATGCAATGGAACACAGTAACTGTAATGTAACAAACTGGAAGAAAGGATTGACAGCAAAATCCTGACATATGGAAAGCCAAAGTGATGCCTAAGCTGCTGCATACTGCATTATATAATGTAATCCCATCTAATACATTAGAAGAGTCAGAAGATTATTATATTTAGAATTGCACCAAAAGTGCAGTGTGTGTTTAACCACTGCACAGACGTATTCACTGCACAACTGGACAGCAACCATAATCAGCGAATGCTATAATCACTGTATAAAGTAAATGAATATTCGATTTCCTCTGCTGACATTATTACCCTCAGATCGTAATGTGGGTCAAGCTTTAAACAGGTGTCAGTTATGGAGAACATTGAAAAGAGGGGCGATTTAGTAAAAGGTATAGGCAATGATGTGTAGTCTCACTCCAGGCATCTAGTCTTCCTTTTTCTTTTACATTTGCAAGTACCCAATCGCATGCTTGACATTATTGCAGAGAAATGTCACTTCTCTTTGTGCACATCCCCTTTAGTAGATCACCCACATGTGACAGAGCCCAGGGGATTGATCCAGGGGTGAGATGTCAGTTCTCTAGATTGGCTGATGAGGTCTAATCATATGCAACCCTTGATACACTGGACATTAGCATTTTGCTTTATAGCTGTTAGATGTACTGTATTGAATGCTACAGCCCAGCAAAAAAATAAATGAATGAAGGTGAACATTCTGAGCCTGCAGCACTGAATGACTGGACATTGCTGCTGTGCACTTAAAGAGACTCTAACAAAATGTTCAGCCTTATTTCCTATACCTGTTCTAATGTGGTCTGTGTTACTGCAGCCTTTTCTAGTTGCACAGTGGCTGTGTGATCTCTGTTATATGATCTAATCTTCTCTCTTCTGTTAGCTCTGTCGGCTGAGGCTGGAATGTGTGGAATGTGCTGCACTGCTTGTCATTGGCAGAAGCTATACACACCCTCTCCAAGCTCTGTATGAGTCAGAGACTGAGCTACTCTCAAGCCTATCACACTCTAGTTAGAAGCCATGTCTTTTGTTTGTAAACACTGCCTAACAATGGCAATTACAAGCCAGGATTGCAGCAGGGAGTGGCAGAAACAGCACAGAGGGGACCAGGAGAACATAATGAATAGAATGGTATGCTTTTTATTGTAAGAATTTTAGAGCACAGATTCTCTTTTAAAGGACAACTGAAGTGAGAGGTATATGGAACCTGCCATATTTATTTCCTTTTAAGCAATACCAGCTGTTACGGAACTACAAGTCCCACAATGCATTGCAGGAGTCTGACAGCCACAGTCATGACTCATAAAGGCAAATGCATTGTGGGACTTGTAGTTCCGTAACAGCTGGAGGGCCGAGTTTGCCCATGTCTGGGCTGGTCCCTACTCCCTACAATATTTATTTAATTATTGCCAGTGAAAGCAATATCCATCTCCTGTATGTTACTTTACTATATGCATTATATTCCCTTTGGATTTAAAGGGACTCCGAGCTCACAATAAAAAAGAAAGTTGAACTCACCTGGGGCTTTCTCCAGCCCAGTGCTGGTCGGGAGGTCCCACGACGGCGTCCTGGCTCCTCTCCAACACCCCGATCCGGAATGGCTGACAGGCCGCAGCCCGGGCGACACTCTCCCGAGTGTCGGGCTGCTCCTTCCGCGTATGACGCGGATGCCGTCACACGCCGGCCGCCTCGCGTCATCACGGCGGCCGGCGTGAAAGTACTGCGCATGCGCGCTTTAATCGCACATGCGCAGTACTTTCACGCCGGCCGCCGTGATGACGCGAGGCAGCCGGCGTGTGACGGCATCCGCGTCATACGCGGAAGGAGCAGCCCGACACTCGGGAGAGTGTCGCCCGGGCTGCGGCCTGTCAGCCATTCCGGATCGGGGTGTTGGAGAGGAGCCAGGACGCCGTCGTGGGACCTCCCGACCAGCACTGGGCTGGAGAAAGCCCCAGGTGAGTTCAACTTTCTTTTTTATTGTGAGCTCGGAGTCCCTTTAATTATGCTTTAATAATGTTCATAATTTTCAAAATGTGAGTCATTTCCTCTTCACCAATATACTTGCTTTCTTTACCCTCTTGCTAGGCATGAAAGTATGTTGCTTAAATTGAAATATACATTTAGTGGTAGCACTGTGTATCTAGCATTCAGATTCTAATTGCTTGACTGACCTATGTGTAAATTGAAGGTATATATGCATACATAGACCACCCTGGGCACCAATGTATTCATAAACAACATTGAACTTGGCTCAGAATCCCTGTTTATGAATTTGGAGGGGAGGAGCAAGCAGCAGGCACAGCGGGCAGTACTTATATTGCCAGTAAACAACAGTGATCAGAGCAGTTTTTTGTCCAACCCATCAGTCCCCTGAAAGCAGTCAGTTGGCAGGCATCTGTTGCACCCATAGGCATGATATGGACACCTCATACAACTGAACAGATGGAGTGATTGTCATTTTCTGCCTATAGCCAAAAGCAAGAGTAGCAATTGTTTGTTTATGAACACATTCTCCTGAACCTAAAGTATTCCTGAAGAGCATGATATGAAAGCATGACAACTTTTGAAATGCATGGCAATTGCAAAATTGCATTGCAAATAATGCATTAATGCAAGAGAACATGTAGATCGCACGAAGGAGCATTCATCTCTCTACTCTTATGCTACGTACACACATGCGACAACGATCGTTCGTTAAGAACGACGAACGAACTTTTACTTGATGAAAGAACGACCTAAGTAAAGGTAGTTTTAAAATGTGTGTAACGATCTGATCGTTAGAACGAACGTTACATCACAGAAAGCAACTATTGCGCCTGCGCATAAAAATGAGAAGTTCCATGGAGAAATAGTGAAATGCGCATGTCAAGCCTAGTACGAACGATCGTTTCCAACGATGTACTACTTTTGCAAACGATCGTCGTTGGTTAAAATCCGCCGAGACAGAACTTTCTTTTGTAGCGATTTGGCTCGTTCGTCGTTTGCCTTAATAGTCGGTGGTTCGTTTTTTGTAACGATCGTCGTTGGTAAAGATCGGGGAACGATCGTTACAAACGACTATAGTCGCATGTGTGTACGCACCTTTAGGAAGTGGTGAGACATGGATTGATATTTATATATGTGTGCCATTTTGATATTATTATTATTATTATTTAGTATTTATATAGCACCGACAACTTGCGCAGCGCTGTACAGAGTATATTGCCTTGTCACTAACTGTCCCTCAGAGGAGCTCACAATCTAATCATATATTTGGGATTAAGTTTCTATCTCTATGCCAACCAATGATAACTAGGAGGTGTGGACCATGGGTGGTCTGCATACTAAGTAGCAGCCTCCCATCAGGTCTGCTTGAGTAAATCTGGCAACTGGCTGGAGCAATCTGCAGTCTTTATGTAGGCCATGCAATTTGTATGATTAGTAACAGGAAGCAGCTGGTGGAGTGATCCTGCAGAAGGTGCTCCTGAACCACCCGCAGGCCAGATTAGGAACTACGAGTCTTTCTTACAAATAGCATAAGGCCACCTGCTGGTAGATGGTAGAAATCCAGAGCTGCTTAAAGTCAACAGAGCCCTCTGCTGGTGGCACAATGAAAGTCCAGGGCAGTCCAAGTCAATACTGCCACCAGCAGGCAGGAGAAAGCAGTAGATAATTCCACAGTAAACAGCCTGGTTACCTAGTCTGGGGGCACTCATACCTGGCTACCTATACTTGGGGCACCTATGCCTGGCTAACTTATACTGGGGGCACCTATATCTGGCTACCTATACTGGGGTAACCTATATCTTCCCTTATGGGCAGCACCTGTATCTGGCTACCTACTTACCAATAGTGAGGGCGGTTTTTTTTGGGTGGGGAGGCATGCCGCGGCTGTAACGCGCGGTGAAAATTGTTAGGTGACTCATTTACAAGCGGTAAGTGTTTGCTGACACCTATGTATGGCCTCTGTCACCTCCCATTTTTTAGCCTTGGTATTCGGTATTGGCACAAGTACAACAATCAGATTTGCTGTTTTGAACCAATACTACTATAACCTGTAATCCTCATCAAACCGACCACCTTAACCTCTACTTCCAGTAACCTGCTCGTTCACTCTGCACTGAGAAACCAAGCAGAGAATTTTACATCCAGTTCAAACACTGCTGCTGATGGTCTCTGGGGATATGGAAGCTGAGGATCAAAGTACTGGTGCACAGGCAACCACAGCAGTGGTATTACAGTAATTAAAGGATACATGAGGCATACCTAGGAAAATGTTACTCACTTGTGGCTTCTTCCAGCCCCTAGAATTCTATCAGGTCCCACCCCAAAGTTCCACTCTGCTCCAAGCCGCCGCTGTACCCTCCACAAGATCCCAACCCGCAGCTGGGTTATGGTCTTCTAGTGCACAGACACGTGGCGTGCCCCTCAAGATCAGGCTCCTGCATCTGGGAGTACTCTGCGCTTGCGCAATTCACAAAACCTTGAACTGCGCAAGTGCTGAGCTCTCCCACCTAAAGGAGCAAGATCACGTGTAGCACACCCGCACATGCACATAACACCTCAACTCAGCTGCTGGTTGTGATCTTATGGAGGGGACAGCAGCAGCCTGGAGCAGAGCAGAACTTGGCCTGGGACCTAAAAGACTTTCAGGGGCTGAAAGAAGCCCCAGGTGAGTAAAATTTTCTTAGCTTTTTAATATATCCTTTAAAGGGAAGGTTCAGGGACGATTAAAAAAAAATAGAAATCCGCATCCACTTACCTGGGGCTTCCTCCAGCCCGTGGCAGGCAGGAGGTGCCCTCGGCGCGGCTTCGCAGGCTTCCGGTGGTCTCCGGTGGCGCGCCCGACCTGGCCAGGCCGGCGGCCAGGTCGGGCTTCTTCTGTGCTCCAAAATGCGCCTCACGGCGGCGCGCTGACGTCATCGGACATCCTCCGGGCTGTACTGCGCAGGCTCAGAAGTACTTCGTCTGTTGTTCTTCTCCCCCTTTGCCCTCTCTCAACTATAGAACACTGCCAGCTGGGGGGGACACGTGTGTCCCCCCACAGTCGTTCGTCGCAAGCAAACAAGCAGGATTCCCTGACGCGATGAACGACTCTGGGGGGACACGCATGTCCCCACAGGCTGCCAGCATTGTATAGAAGCGAGAGGGCAAAGGGGGAGAAGAACAACAGACGAAGGCGGCGGTTTCATCTGTTACATTGCCGCCGCCTTCATTTTAATTCCATTAAGTGACAGTTTCGACCACTTCAAATACAATGTATTAGTTGCCATTAACACTGTATTGTTACGTTCCGTATAAATGTAATTAGCGCCACCTGCGGCGGTTCCATTCACACAGTACTACGTGAACTAAGTATGAATGAAATTAGCTACAACAGCGCCACCTGCCGGATGCGCCCGGCTAACGGCTAAGTACCTTATTTTTTGTCTGATAACTCCTTTAACCACTTGCCGACCGCACGCTTATACCGTGCGTCGGCAAAGTGGCAGCTGCAGGACCAGCGATGCAGTACTGCGTCGCCAGCTGCAGGCTGATTAATTAGGAAGCAGCCGCTCGCGCGAGCGGCTGCTTCCTGTCAATTCACGGCAGGGGGCTCCGTGAATAGCCTGCGGGCCGCCGATGGCGGCTCGCAGGCTAAATGTAAACACAAGCGGAAATAATCCGCTTTGTTTACATTGTACGGCGCTGCTGCGCAGCAGCGCCGTAAGGCAGATCGGCGATCCCCGGCCAATCAGCGGCCGGGGATCGCCGCCATGTGACAGGGGACGTCCTGTCACTGGCTGCACAGGACGGATAGCGTCCTGTGCAGCCCTGATCTCCGGGGGGGAGCAGGTAGGAGAGGGAGGGGGGAATTTCGCCGCGGAGGGGGGCTTTGAGGTGCCCCCCCCCCGCATCACCCAGGCAGGAGAGATCAGACCCCCCCTGCACATCATCCCCATAGGGGGGAAAAAAGGGGGGCAATCTGATCTCTCTGCCTGCAACCTGATCTGTGCTGGGGGCTGCACAGCCCACCCAGCACAGATCACTCAAAACAGCGCTGGTCCTTAAGGGGGGGTAAAGGGTGGGTCATCAAGTGGTTAAGTTATGCATAAACTTTTCTCTTCACAGGTAGTGGTGGTCAATGATTGTGGCTTAAATGTAAATTGAATGCAGCTTGGAACTGGGCCAATACATTAACTTCCTGCTGAATTTGATTGGAGAATTTCCAATCTGCATTCAGCCTGCACTCAATTTGCACGCAAGCTGACGTTTTTAGCGTATCACTGACCTTCTATAGTTTTTCTCTTCTTTTTTCAATTTTTCTTAGAATAATTCTTTGTTGACTGTGCTGTATGTTATATTTTTTCTCAATAAAATCAATTTAAAAAAATTAAATTGAAATTCATTAAAAAATTGCATTTACCCTTTACCAGAGGGGTTGTTAAAAATTAACACAGGTTTCCCCAGTTATTGTAAAGCCTTTACATTCACTATTTATACCATTGTTTGATAAACACAAGTATTTAACAGGAAACTATTCCCATAGTTTTATGAAAGCTGTTTTATTTCTCCTAGTTTTAGGATATTGGTCTGGTCAGTTAAAGGACAACTGAAGTGAGAGGTATATGGAGGGTGCCATATTTATTTCCTTTTGAATGGAACCTTAACTGAGAGGGATATGGATGTCTCCTTTTAATCTCTTTCTTTTTTAATCTCTTTCCGACCGCGTCACGCCGATGGGCGTGGCTGCGGCTGCAGCCCCAGGACCGCCTAACGCCGATTGGCGTAAAGTCCTGGGGCCAGCTAGTGCAAGAGATCGCGCGCACGCTGCGCGCGCATCTCCTGCTTGGGGGGCAGAGCTCCGCCTTGCCTTCAGTCTCCGAGCGGCTATTGCCGCTCGGGAGACTGTTAGACGGCGTGATCGCCGTCTATTTACACTGTGCAGCACTGCGATCAGCAGCAGCGCTGCACTGGGGACAGCCGTGTGACACGGCTGTCCCCCTGGGGGACAAGAGAGTGATCGGCTCTCATAGGCAGAAGCCTGTGACAGCCGATCGCCGTAATTGGCCGGCTGTGGGGAGGGAGGGAAGGGTTTTAAAGAAACAGGTTTAAAAAAAAAAACACGGACAATAATATTTATTTAAAAAAAAAATAAACATGGGGGGAGCGATCAGACCCCACCAACAGAGCTCTGTTGCTGGGGAGAAAAGGGTGGGGGGGGATCACTTGTTTGCTGTGTTGTGCGGCCCTGCAGCTTGGCCTTAAAGCTGCAGTGGCCAATTTTACTATAAATGGCCTGGTCACTAGGGGAGTTTAGCCCTGCAGTCCTCAAGAGGTTAAAGAGACTCTGAAGTCTCCTTAAAATCACGTTTTTCTTTGTGAAAACCTCTTAAGTATGTTTGCCCTAACTAAAATGCTGCATCCCCGCAGCTGAAATCTAACTAAATCCCCCCAAACTCCCCGGGCACACTGCGGGGAGCGCTTCCGTGAGAGTCAGAGCTTTCAGCGGCAGCTCTGCCTCTCCACGTGTCTATCAGCCAGGATCGCCACCTTCGCCCGCCCCTCTCCGTCTTCTTTCACTGAGAGGGGTGGGGGAGAGGTGGAGATACGCCGCTGACAGATACGTGTGAGGCAGAGCTGCAGCTGAAAGCTCTGCCTCCTAGGGCAGCAAAATCCACGACCAAGAAAGTCGAGGATTTTGCGAGGGGAGTTTGGGGCGATTTAGTTAGATTTCAGCTGCGGGGATGCAGCGTTTTAGTTAGGGCAAACATACTTAAGAAGGTTTTTAAAATAAAAATGTGATTTTAAGGAGACTTCAGTGTCTCTTTAAACAATACCAGTTGCCATCTATGCTGATGATCCCCTGCCTCAGAGGGTAGGAACACAGAAGACAGAATCGCATATGCGTTTTCCACTATGTGCTATGGGGAAAACGCATGCAATTCTGCCTAGAGACCCTGAACAAGCATGCAGCAGATCAGGTGTTTCTGACATTCTTGTCAGATCTGACAAAATTAGCTGCATGCTTGTTTCTGTTGTTATTCAGACAATACTGCAGCCAAATAGATCAGCAGGGCTGCCAGGCAACTGGTACTGTTTAAAAGGAAATAAATATGGCAGCCACCATATACTTCTTGCTCCAGTTGTCCTTAAAGTAGCAGGGGGATTTGTGAATCAGCTTCAGCTGCTTTGGTGAAAATGAAATTAACAACAGGTGCAGTGTTGGACTGGAAGCTGGAAAAGCTGAGGAAATCAACTTGCTGGCCAAGCAGCAGTAATCAGGTGTTGCTGCTCACAGTGAAGACTCGCTGCAGGTTTCTATTGCTGCAGGAGAGATAACACAGGGTTTCTGCTGCTTGGCCAGCAGGTGTATTTCCTCCTCCCAGTCCGACACTGCACAGGTGCACTTGAGGGGCAACAATGAGACGACCACCATAGACACAACAGAAATGGTTTAACAGGTGGAGGTCACTGGCATTTTCCCTCCTATTCCAGCATGATTGTTTTTTTTTCTATTGAGTTCTGATGTGTTTTCAAAGTGTTATTTCATTTGTTTGAGCAGTGCATATGTACTATACACTGTTTACTCCATGCAGTGTGATTTGGAGTTTACAGCCTGCACAGTAGTTGTGTTAGATTTGTAGCTGGCTACAGATAATTGTGATTAATAATTAGCAGTTGCCACCTTTGCTAGCACTTCCCCATGATGCATCTAGCCCAGCACTGCAGATGTGAACCGCCCCCTGTACTCAGCCTGCCTGCAAGTCACTTCTTTGAAGGCATTTGTTGCTTTGTTTGTTTCCTCCTTTGCTGCAATAGAGGACTAGCCATCTTTTGCTGATGGGATAATTACTGGGGTCGAGGCAACATCAGGGTTTGGAATGTCCTTGTTTTGGGGCATGTTACATCTAGATATCAGAAAGCATGAGCTGTGAAGTTATAAATGGCCTAAGGCCTCTGTAATCTGGCAAAGGTTTAAAGTGTACTAGAGAAGATTAATTATAAAAGATTTATTCATACCTTGGGATTCCTCCAGCCCCCTCCGCACGGATCGCTCATATGCCATCTTCCTCCGCCTTCTCGGTGTCCCGGCAGAAGCCAGTCGGGGGCGGAGCAGTCCTTTTCAGCGCTGCTAGATTTGGGCGCAGCCAGCGCCGCCATAGACTATAATAGGAATCAGTCTATAACGGCGCTCAGTGAGTAACGTCGGCTCCATCAGAAGACGGAGCCAAAGTTGCTTAAAAAACACAATAATTCGGCTTCCATCAATCGCTGGAAGCCGAATTATTTCATTCCCCCACTATCCATGGCGGCCTGGAGGGGGAATAGTAATTAAAACGGTCCGGATTTGTGCAGTAGCAGGATCAGCCATATAACAGCTGTATCCTGCGCCCAAGTCTACCGACGCCGATTTCAAATGTACTCAGTCGGGGACAGTTGGCGCATGCTCCCACAGCTGGGAGCATCCAGTGCCTGCACAGCATGCACAGTGAGTCACGACTGGCTAAAATTCTACCAGGCCACCAAGAAGGCAGAGGAAGACGGCATGGGATCGATCGCTCCGGAGGGGGCTGGAGTAAGCCCCAAGTATGTATAAATCATTTATAATTAATCATCTCTGGTTTCCTTTAAAGGGAACCTAAACTGAGAAGAATATGGATTTTCCTTTTAAAATAATACCAGTTGCCTGGCAGTCCTGCTGATCCTGTGTCTCTAATGCTTTCAGCCACAGCCTCTGCACAAGCATGCAGATCAGGTGCTCTGACTGAAGTCAGACTGGATTAGCTGCATGCCTGTCTCAGGTCCGTGATCCAGCCACTACTGCAGCCAAAGATCAAAATGACTGCCATGCAACTGGTATTGTTTAAAGAGGAACTCCAGTGAAAATAATGTAAATAAAAAAAGTGCTTTATTTTTACAATAATTATGTATAAATGATTTAGTCAGTGTTTGCTCATTGTAAAATCTTTCCTCTCCCCGATTTACATTCTGACATTTATCACATGGTGACATTTTTACTGTGGGCAGGTTATGTAGCTGCTCCTAGCTGTAAACAGCCATTTCCTGTCTGTGAACATTGTTACATTTGTGGCAGTTTGCCCAGAGTACCGCGGTACCAGAGTTTCTTGTGGGAGGGGTTTCATCGCAAAATCAGTCATACAGCGCCCCCTGATGGTCTGTTTGTGAAATGCAATAGATTTGTCATGTAAAAGGGGGTATCAGCTACTGATTGGGATAAAGTTCAATTCTTGGTGAGTTTCTCTTTAAGGCCTCTTTCACACTAAGGCGTTGCATTTGATGCAACGTCAAGGTCGCACAACGTGCCCCTAATGCAGCGCATGTAGGTTATAAAATTGGACGTTATGTGTCTCTTGGTGCGCCGTTTTTGTTGCATACTGATGGAACGAAAACGGCGCATGCGTTACATTTAAAAAAAATAAAAAACATTACTGAGCATGTGCAACACACATAACGCAGCGAATGTATTGCTAAACGCACAGCATGCAGCACTTTCTAAATATTGCTACACGTTACACACAACGCGTGCACTGTGAATGTCGCACAGACTTTGTATTGCGACGCGTTAGTTTGCGTTGGAACATTTTCTAATGTGCGGCTTTAACGTCGCACTGTGGAAGAGACCTAAAAGGAAACATCCATATGACTCTCAGTTTATGCTCCCTTTTAGGTGGTCATACACCATACATGTTTTATTTTTTTATTCAGATCTTTTCAATTCAATCAATTTTCTTGATTGTATTATTGTCCCAAAAATAAAACATAGGCTAAGTTCAGAACGGAACATTGGGTTGTGATGCGGCGTTAACACATCCCAACGCAAAATTACAACGCAAAGCAACAAAAAAGTCGTAACACACATTAACGTTGCAGTAATGCCACATTGACTAGGTACAGTCAAGCATACGGTTAATGAAAAGTATGCTTACCTGTATCTGCTAACATTTGCACTCAGAGGTAACGCACTGCAGCAGTGCGTTACTAGAACGCAACATTTAAACCGCAGCGCTAACGTTGCACTGGGAGCGTTGCATAGATGTATCTTTGCAGTGGGGTAAGCCGCACTTAAAGGACCTCTGTCGCGAAAATCTTAAAATTTAAAATATATGTAAACATATATAATTAAGAAGTAAACTGAGCCATACATCACTTTTCTCCTATGTTGCTGTCACTTACAGTAGGTAGCAGAAATCTGACAGAACCAACAGGTTTTGGACTAGCCCATCTCCTCATGGGGGGTTCACAGGATTTTCCTCATTTTCAAAATGCACTTAGGGTGCGTTTCCACTTGTGCAGCGCGATATGCTTGCGGAAAACGCGTCAACGAATCCGCATACGGTTGCGGATTCGTTGACGTTTTCATGCGGATTTTCACGCGGAATCGTTCACGATTTTAACAACGCGATTTTAACCATGTCAATGCCGGCAAACATTGACATGGGTTTTTAAACGAAATCGCACGCGGAAACGCCGGGAAAACCGCAAGACTCAAGTGCTTGCGGTTTTCCTATTTAGTTACATGACCGACGATTCGCGTGCGGGTGTGCGGCGTGCGAATTCTGACGGCTCTGCTGTGCAGATTTTTTCTGCAGAGCGAGCCGCACAGAATTCCTGACAAGTGGAAACGGCGCCATCCACTATTGGTTGAGCAAATCTGCATGCAAGAAACGCATGCAGATTCGCTCTAGTGGAAACATACCCTTAGTGAAGGGCAGTTGCTCTGTCTTACTGCCAAAAAAGTGTAGGGTGAGCAGGGAGGCTGGCCAGCATCATTGTATAAATCTTTTTCAGGAAGTGTCTTTATATAGAATAAAGGTCATGCTGAGAATCCCCTATGGAGAGATGGATTAGACCAAAATCTGTCGGTAATGTCAGATTTCTACTACTTATTGTAAGTGACAGGAACATAGAAGAGAAGTAATTTATGGCTCATTTTACTCTGGAAGAAATGTACTTCTTATTTGTATGTGTTTTAAATTTTAAGATTTTCGCAAACAGTTCCTCTTTAAGATTTTATAATGCGTGACCATAATATCCCATTGTGAACCTAGCCATACATTAATACATAATATAGCCATATATTAGGCCTGGTTCACATTAGCGTTCGCTGTCCGGATTCGCCTGATCGGATCCGTACCGTATACTGTACAAACGGAACGTACGTTCCGCATAGCAATGCAAAGTCTATGCGGACGTTCACATGCGTCCCTTCCGTACAGAACGGAGCTGGATCGGATCCGGACTCCGGACACTTTTCCAACATGCGCTATTTTTCAGGTCCGGATCATCCGGCCCACGCACCCGGGCCGGATCCTGACCTGAACATGCGGCCATGCTGTGCAATGAGAAACGGATGTTTCTCATCCCACTGGCAATAGGACCGGATGCTTCCAGCACCGGTCCTATGCCACTTGGGGGGCCCGGAATACACGCCGGTATCCCCCATGCTTGTGGTGCCTTTCTGGCACTGCAATGTATCTAGTTCCGGCTACTTTATTGTAGCCGGAACTGATACATTCCGGATCCGCAACTGGTGGCAACTTGTGGCTACCGCAGAGACCCGTACGTTCTCTTTGCGGCCCCCGGACCCCCACTTGCGGACTCGAACCGCAACTGTGAACGGGGCCTTACATACACTATATTGTCAGAATTTTTCACCCCAGTTGATTAACCAAATGATCAAAACATTTGTGAAATTCTCCATAGAAAAAAAAATACAATTGATTTTTCCTTATGCCAAACATGTTGCATAAGGTAAGTGGATTCAGGGCCAGGAGATGAGGGAGAAGTGTGTGCCCTGCAGTACCAGATGGAGGCTGGTAAACCTATCTGGACCACTAATCACCAGTCCTGCTGCTGCTGATACATCCACCAACTAGCATCAGAGGGCACTTCTCACCCTGCTTATCACCCACTAGCTTTCACTCACTAGCTTTCACTCACTGTCACTAGCCATCACCTGCAACCTGCCTCTAGCTGTCACCTGCAACCTGCTACTTGCTGTCACCAGCCAGCTGCCTCTAGCCATTACTCACTTCCTGTCACTTGGTGTCACCACCAGCTACCTGCCTCTAACCACAATCACTTGCAACCTGCCACTAGCTGCAACCCTGTTGCTGCCACTAGCCATTGTCTGCTACTTATCCATTATCTGCCCCATTTTTTAAGGTGGCTAATGGTCCAGTATGCCATGGGGCAAAAAGGGGACAATAAGGCCCCTAAGTTCAGAGCAGCATGAGCAACTGATGCTGCAAATGATGCCTGCATAAGTAATATATAGCTGAAATACAGTAGTTTGAATTGGTCGATTGCATTGAATGGAAGATATCAGTAGATTGTCAGAGGGTCGGGAGCCTGGAAGTAGTGGCATTCGATTTTGGGCAACTGACGTGCTCCTCAGTGGTGTCTGGGATCCTGGTATTTATTGATAAAGTGCACAAATACACAGTGGATGAATCACTTACATACTTACAATCATTTACATACAGAGGGTCCGAAACCACTTAGGACCCTCCCTGGCAAATGTCGCTTCTCATCACTGCTCGCTCTTGTCCCAACTAGTTTTGGCTTCCAGGCAGACCCCTGGAAGCCAAAACTATTTGGGACGAGAGCAGGCAGTGATTGGAAAGTTGTTGTGACATAGTGGGGAGAGTACCATGGAGATAGGAAGAGACAGTTGTCAGTGATGGTCCATACAAAGCTGCAGCTTTATCTACATGTCAGGCATAACAGTGCCCTGTGCCAACCGCGGTACCAGCCACCAGATTTGTGCACCCTCGTTCTTTGCCATCCACAGCCATGGTGTACGTACAGATTCACAATTAAAGCAGTGCTGGAAATTTTTCTTCCTTAAAGGATAGATACATCCAGGCAGAATAAAAAAAACTAAATCTACTTACCTGGGGCTTCCTCCAGCCCCTGGCAGCCGTCCTGTGCCCTCGCCGCAGCTCCAGTGGCTCCCGGTGTTCCCCGCTGCAGAAGCCGACCTCGCCAGGTCAGCTTCCCGGTCGGTTTCTTGTGCGGTCCACCATGCAGGTCATGTGATCAGGATCATGTGATCATGTGATCAGGATTGTACTGCGCAGGCGCAGAACTACTGCGAGGGCACAGACAGGACGGCTGCCACGGGCTGGAGGAAGCCCCAGGTAAGTGGATTTAGTTTTTTTTTTATTCTGCCTGGACCTTTCCTTTAAGTTAGCCAATAAATGGTATCATCCTGATTTATTTCAAACATTCCACATAAACATGTTTACACACTGTATACACACTGTATACACATTTGGAAGGGACACATGAACATGCAGTTTATAAGGTGAGTGCTGGGCTCTACTCACAGCAGCTGACTGTGTTCTACAAAGTGTGTGGGGAAGTACAAGTAGGAACAGATAGCTAAAAGGCAGGCCACCAATGTGGGAAAGCACCTGCACTCAAACTAGATTTCCTCATGAAGTCATCATCAAAGTCATTAATGCTCATTTTGGATAATAAAATTATAGTATGTACTTTAGCTTTAGTCAACATATTAGAGATGGAGATGAGGAACACTTGGCCCACTAGAGCTTACAGTTTATGAAGGATCAATAAACAAGTGCAACATTTTGGACATCATTATTACTAAAGTTGAAACTAAAAGCCTTTGAGTATGGGTAGGTCACACTGCAGTGGAAGTAAAAAAATGTCCAATAACTGCCTTACCTTTACATAGCCTTGCATGAAAATGGTCTGTACAGTCCTGTAGATAGGCACCCTCTTCCCCAGCCTCTCCATAGGGTATCTCTTTTTTGCCACTCTATCTCCTTCCTCATCCTTGGCCAGAGTATCAGGGACTTTCCATCTAGCACCTTTTGAAGAAAAAATATGAAATGTTAGACTTCTTTTAAATCACTCGCCGTACCTTCCATTTATGCTGCATTATGACTCAGCTACAAAAGGCAACTTTCAATTTTGATATCAGGCTTTCTTTAAGAAGAAGTGGAAGATGTGTAAACCTTTTGCCCCTAGTTGGTACCACAAACAGTTCAAGTTGATGTCTGGCACTCTAGCAGCATAAATAATGGATATTTGCATAAAAAGAAAGGGCCATACCAAGCTTTGATCTCAAATACCTATAAAATATTAATGGATCCAAATCCTTAAAAGACCACAGAAGTCAAGCTATAGTATATGCATATTTAAATATCTACTCTACAATCTATCTATCTATCTATCTATCTATCTATCTATCTATCTATCTATCTATCTATCTATCTAATCACTAGTAATAGAATTCGATTTTTTATGTTTAAATCTAATCCATATTTTTTATTTACTTATTTATAGTATAACAGACATGCATATTATAATGTAATTCTACACAGTATAGTATCCAAAAAGCTCCATTATATGGTTTGTGCTGCTTGTTTTGCTATATGCATGCTTCAGCCATACAGCCTGATTCATAATGTGAAGGAGCGCTAGCTTTGCCTCCCTTACATAGCAGCACTCGCTGCTTTGTAAGAAGCGTGCCTTCCTTAGTTATGCTCATTGTGTACATAGCAACGCGCATAACTTTAACTGCGAGCGGTCCTGTGAAGTATAGCTACCGTGATACTTCACTAACAGCTGCTACTATGTTAAATTACATAGTTGTGACGATGTAAATTAACATAGTAGCGGCTGCGAGTGAAGTATCGCTGTAGCGATACTTTACAGGAAATAAGGAAAGTATGCTCCTTACATAGCAGCAAGTGCAGCTATGTAAGGGAGGCAAAGCTAGCGCGCCTTCACATTAAGCTGCGCTGCTTAGCAGCGCAGCTTGATTAATCAGGCTGATAGATAGTCTGTAATGCACACACTCCTGTGTCTTTCAGCTGCTCCAGTTCACCGGCCAGGTGCTTGCACAGGCGGTGGACAGGTGGTGTCCCACCTATAGAGTTTCATCTGAGCATGGCAGTTGCTGTCCTCAGACGTGGCATGCAGAGCCGGGACAAGGTCCTCCAGCACCCAAGGCTGAGACACCAAAGTGCGCCCCTCCATCCCTGCCACCCGAGCCATCAAACACTGATTGCTATTAGACTAAGAGGCACCACAGGGTCCACAACCTCCCCAACACCTTAATATCTAGTTATCTGGCTTGCAGTCACTGCCATGTATCCCCTTTTCTTATTTCTTTCTGCTTCAAACATAATTAGGAATGACAGCTGAATGAATTCTGCACCCCCTCCTACACTGCGCCCTGAGGCTGGAGCCTCTCCAGCCTATGCCTCGGCCCGGCCCTGGTGGCATGACACTTTTTTTTACCGCCGGGTAACACCACCACGTGTCAAACATGACACGCGTGGGGTTACCAAACGCTACCCTTCAGCTGCATGTAATTGCAGCCCTATGGTGGTAGAGGCCTGGAAGCTCAACTACCCGACAAATGAGCAGTTCAGCCGCCCATGGAAAAGAGGCCTTAAAATGTATAATTGGATTTTCCTGACTGGCATTGCATTACCTACAGTAGGTAAGGTAACCGTACGGTACTTAAAGCAAATCTGAAGCGAAAATAAATGTATGAGATAATTAACTGTATATTTAGTACAGATAACAAACAGAACATTTACGGTAAGTGTGGTCCGGTATTAGTCAAGGAGAGAATCTGAAGACATAACAACAAAAGTTGTTTAGGTGATTAACTTTAAAGAGACTCCGTAACAAAAATTGCATCCTGTTTTTTGTTCCAAAAGCTATTCTAATGTGTTCTGGCTTACTGCAGCACTTTCTACTATCACAGTCTCTGTAATAAATCAATGTATCTTTCCCCTGTCAGACTTGTCGGCCTGTGTCTGGAAGGCTGCCAAGTTCTTCAGTGTTGTGGTTCTGCTATGAACTCCCCCTTCCAGGCCCCTCTATGCACACTGCCTGTGTATTATTTAGATTAGAGCAGCTTCTCTCTTATCTTTTACAAGCTGGATAAATCGTCCTCTGAGCTGGCTGGGCTTTCACATACTGAAGAATTACAGACAAGGGCAAAGCTGTTTGCAGGAAGAAACGAGCAGCCTGAAACTTCAGTGCATGAGAACAGGGGGAAAGAAACACAACAAATGATCTCTTGAGATTCAAATGGAACGCTGTATTCAGCCTGCTTGTGTATGGATGTATTTTCTATGTGTGGACATGCTGTACATCAACCTACTTCCTGTTTTGGTGGCCATTTTGTTTGTTTATAAACAAACTTTTTAAAACTGTTTTTAACCACTTTTAATGCGGCGAGGAGCGGCGAAATTGTGTCAGAGGGTAATAGGAGATGTCCCCTAACGCACTGGTATGTTTACTTTTGTGCGATTTTAACAATACAGATTCTCTTTAATGACTAACTGTACAAGATTTTTCTGCAAGCTTTCAAAACTTTAAGTTTCTTCTTTAGGCAAGTTTCAGAACTGGATCAGAACCATACCTGGTTCTGAACAAGGAAGGCACTGGTATGGTTCTGAACCTGTTCTGAAACATGCCTAAGGGCTGGTTCAGACGGACGCTTGCAGAGCGTTTACAGCCAGCGTTCAGGGCTTGGTGTTAAACGCTCCCATTCAAGTGAATGGGAGCGTTTGTACCAAGCTTTCAAGCGCGTTTACACAAACGCGGCGTTTGGGTCCCGATTTTCCCTGGCGTTCAAGGAGCCCCTGGAAGCTACATGTAGCTTCCAGGGGAGGTTAACCGCGACGGCTAATGTCCCCCTAGGGGAAGAAAAAACGCGACCGCATCCAAACGCACACGAACGCTGCTGAACGCGACGCCAGCAAACGCAACGCCTCCAAACGTCCGTCTGAACCAGCCCTAAAGAAGAAACTTAAAGTTTTGAAAGCTTGCAGAAACATCTTGTGCAGTCAGTCATTTAAGGTATCACCTAAACAACTTGTTGTTATGTCTTCAAATAGAACATTAGTAGCAAAGGAAAAAGCTTCATGTTGTTTTCTAGTACACTCAAGTTGTTATCTGTGCAAAAGAGCTTCTCTGAGATATTCAACCAACTTGGTCCAACTCAGTCCTGTTTTCTGAATAGCTTAAACAGCCAAGAAACAGTGAGAGACAGCTTTAGATAAAGTTCAAAGGATAATTTGCTCTGTTCTGTTTTACATCTTAAACTATAGGGTGTGGTTTCTTAACTGCAAATATGACAGAATGGTGCAATTTTATAAATAAAGCTAAAGAACTGAAAATATACTTTGCTACTAATATTCTATTAATTATCCGTTCTACACATACAACTTAAATATCTCATAAGTTTGTCGCTTCAGTGTCACTTTAAAGAATTTATTTTAAAAAATATATAATTTTATATATTGTTCTACAGCTGCATTCAGTTATTTCCATATTTTAACTTAATAATTCCCAATAAACTTGACTTGATTACTCACTATAAGTCATGTTGCCCAGGTTGAGCATTGACCAAGGCCACGCTGAAACCTCATGATCATGAACTCACAAGATTGTGGACTGGGATTCGCATTATTCTCTGCAGTAGATTGAATTCTGGCCACCTCTGAATTCAACATTTCTAAATCAGTTCCATTGTCTCATCCCATTGCATTGATGATTACTACCATGTGTTACATATACTACATGTATTGTTAACGCTTATACATACATGTGCAATCTTCCTACTGAAGCTACTGTTTACAGAAAGCATCCAACAATATATCTAAATAAATTGTTAATTTCAATAAAAGCAAGGATAATCAGTCATGCAGTAAATAGAAGCTGACACTGAGTTTAATTAAACAAAACAAGGTTAGTAGAGGCAGTGTGAGCGATGGGAGCAGTTGGTGAGCAGACATGCACATAGTGTTTAGCCTGTCTTTGTGTGCAGGTCATTATTTCCAGAATCATGGAGCCAGGGGACCTGGACTTTCACTTCATGCAGGCATAAGGCCAGAGACAGATCTGTCTACTAGCCAGCCTCTCACAGCATGTATATTAACATGTTATCTTTCCAGACAGACATAGGTTCAGACGAGTCATTATTTATTGTGAATACAACATTCATTTTTTTTCATTTATTTATTTATAAAGGCTCATATTCAAGAGTGTTTCCACACTGCAGATGGTACCTGTGCATATCATAGTAGGGAAAGCAGTCTAAGGACCCATTCACACTTGGGAAAAGCAAAACGCTAGCGCTTAGCACTAGCATTTTGCATGGGTGGCTTTTGCATGGATTCTGAGCGATTGCGATCAGTGCTTTTTTAAGCACTGTATCACAATTGCGGCAAAGTGATGCATGCAACGCGTTCGGCGATTGCCGCCAATGGTGACTCACCCGTGATCGGCGGCAGTGAGATCACTGCCATAGGGTTAATATTGCTTTAAAAAGCACTAGTGCTTTGGCGATTAGCAGGCCCTAAAAAGCTGTTCAGAGACACAGCAGGTTTTTTTGGAATGTTAAAATGTTAATGCAAATATCATCAGTCACTAAGCACTGTACTCTCTTCAGATATCAATGACTGATTTTATAATGTGTTCTGATCAAGGGTTGGTTCCCACTTGAGTCGGACTCCAATGGCTAGCGGGAATGGACAGCGTAGTGTTCGCTCCGATGGTCCGGTTGGAGGCCGGGCAGATGCGTCTCCACCAGTGGTGTAGGGATCACCATAGCAGCCATAGCAATTGCTATGGGGCCTGTAGCCAAGGGGGGCCCAATGGCAATAGCTGGCAGAAATAATAGGGTCCTCGGTGGGCCCCCTGAGGTGCAAAACAACGCAAGCAGAGCAAAGAAGAGAAGTTATCTATACTGGGGGCTTCCTAATAGTGGGGGCTTCTCTGGATACCTATACTAAGGGACTATTACTAGAAGACCCTCTGACAACTCATAATGGGGGATACTTAATACTGGTTCCTCTGGCTATCTATACTGGAGTGCTATCTATTACTAGAGACCCCTCCGATTATCCATACTGGGGAGTTACCTAATACTGGGGGTACCTCTGGATACTAATACTGGGGGGTTGCCTAATTCTGGGGGGTACCTCTGGTTACCAGTGCTGGAGGTTGTTTAATTCTGGGGGTACCTCTGGCTACCTAAAACTGGTGTGTGAGACGGCACAAAGGTGCCTTATGTTTTTGTAAGGTGTTCCAACCAATACTTTGCAATGGGGCCCCATGGTTTCTTGCTACGCCCCTGGTTTCCACCATAGGCTAGACAAGACAAGACAAATAACATTCATATTGCGCTTTTCTCCTTGCGGACTCAAAGCGCCAGAGCAGAGCAGCAGCCACTAGGGCGCGCTCTATTGGCAGTAGCAGTGTAAGGGAAACTTGCCAAAGGTCTCCTACTGAATTAGTGCTGGCTTACTGAACAGGCAGAGCCGAGATTCGAACCCTGGTCTCCTGTGTCAGAGGCAGAGCCCTTAACCATTACACCATCAGCCAACTGATCAGGCTACATAGGAAGCGCACCCACAAAACTCACAGATGAAAGAGGAGTGTGTTCCTCTTACCCTAACAGATCTGTTCCAGACTCACAAGTGTGAGTATTTATAAACAAGGGTCTGTTCACTGTCTGTTTTTAATTGCAGCTACCTGGACATACAAAATTTCAGTTTTCCACTACAGTGAAAACCGTGCCTAAGAACTGTATTCCGGAGGGCTTGACTTAAGAAGATCAGTTCGAAGAAGACGGTAGCAGATGTGGAATATTTATCTTAGAGCAATCAAAATGCTCCTTAGCGTTATTTGCTGAAACCTGATTGGTGCCTGATCCATCTGTGTTTGTGAGTTTGGACACACTGTTGCATTGCTGAGATGATTTCGGTCAGTGTGCAATACGCAGGGACATCAGACAGAGCATAGAGAGAGCTGTGTCATTGGCAAACTGACAATGCACTGTTACATGCATTTCTGTGGAAAATGCAGCACTGCCCCATTTGGTCTAATTGAATGTGGTCAGTGCTTCAATAGAGAGAAATGCAGATTCCAAGCATTTCTGTGAAACGCACAGCCACCTGCATTGCACAGCGAGGAGACCTGGGCCCCCAAGCTTTCTTGTCATGCTGGGTACACACGATGCGTTTTTTCCGTCGTTTTCCGTCCAAACGATTTCCGATTCGATTCTGTTATTTTTTCTTATCTGTTCATTCACTTCTATGAAAAATGAATCAGAAAAATGATCGAAAATAAGATCGGACATGTCAGAAATTATCTATTGAACCATCTATCTAACACAAAATTGTATGGTGTGTACCTAGCATTAATCTGTTCCAGCAGGTACTGACTTTTTCCACACCAGAGAAATGTACAGCTTATCTTGATGCTGCATTGTAGACTTTGTGATCATCTTTGTTACATTCGCAAGTGCTCCAGAAACCCCAAGCGTGGCTGTCAGCACATCTCTGCTATTTTCTGTATATTTTGGGGCCTATTTTAAAAGAAGTGGAAATCTGCTAACAGAATGTCACTTGCTTAAAGCAGATCACCCATTTCGGAGTGACTTTTGTAAAAAAAATTGGTGATTTGCTTTTATTACAGTGATGATCAGTGCTTTAAACAACTAACACAGTTACTTCAAAAGATGCCCAGCTCCATCCTTTTGAATGGATGGCTGCTGCCCTGGGGGGCACCTGGACATGGAAGGGGGTTTGCTGTATATGGAAGAGGAAGCTGCAAATGGGGAGAAACATATACAGGAGGGGAGCTACTGCCAAAGGGACCTATGCAATAAAGAAGGGGCTGCACATGATAGAAACAAACCCTAATCCATCTATGAAGGATGGGTGGAAAGGATGAAAATGCCAACTTGTCCCTCCACCATAAGATATACAGAATCAACCCTTAAAGAGAGCCCGAGGTGGGCTCATAAGCTACCTGATCTGGGGGGCTAAGCCGATCAGGTAGCCGCACACAACGCCACTCCCTGCCGCTCCTATGGGCCACACTGGGTCCACTTTCACTTTCGTGACCTCTGGATCACGATGCTGGAATGAAAGACTGTCTCTTATTCACAGCGTGCAGGGAGATGGCAGAGCGGCCAGGGAGAGGGAGCTGCCCTCAGCTTTGGACAAGAGTATGGGGGTGGTTTTTCAGGTCAGCCAGCACAGACAGACAGGGCCAGTTCTGACCTGTTTGGTGCCCCAGGCAAGAAGCCCCGCCCCCATGCACATAAGATTGTGAGCAGGGGTGTAGCAATAGGGGTTGCAGAGGTTGCAACCGCATCAGGGCCCTTGGGCCCGGAAGGGCCCTCCCTCAACTACAGTATTAGCTCTCTATTGGTCCTGTGCTCATAATAATCACTTCTATAGATACTTTGAATCGTGGTAGTCATTAACAAACTGCTCCCCATCCCCTTTTTGCACCTCTGAAACTGTAGTTGCCATTGGCAGGTTTTGGTGCGCCGTATCAATTGCTATGTATAGAGTGCTTGGGGGGGGGGGGGCATTGTTAAACTTGCATCGGGGCCCACAGCTCCTTAGCTATGCTACTGATTGTGAGGTGCACATAGGTACAATTTGTGATGCGACTGTGTTGTGGAAGATGTTAGCCCTATATAAATGCACAATATTACTGAAGGCACTGTGCACATGGGGACAAACAGGGAACAATTACAGCAGATTCTCCACCCCCAGCAATGCACTAGACTGAATCCTAGCTCCCAGCCATTGAACTCCTACAGCAGCTCAGCCAGCCAGGCACTCATGCGAAGGGGGAAAAGAGTGCTGCTCCACCTCCAAACTCCTACGTTTTTTCAGCAAACCAGGGCACACAAGCGTGGGGAAGAGTCGGGGGTGGGATACATGTGTAAGGGGCAGAGCATACAACATATTTGGCACTGTACTGAAAAGGGAGGTGGGGAAGGACAGAGTAAGGCCAGATCAGAGCAATGCAGTGCAGAGAGCAGTGATATAAAGAAGGAGGGGAAGCTGGGAGCAATGGGGGACATAAAGTGATCTCTCCAGTAGCACCCCTAAAGCCAATGGCACTCCATGCAATGGCCTGTGATGCCTTTGTTTTAAAACAGCCCTGCACACACATATTATACCATGTGGGTAAGATTGGCACTCATGCTCACTGTTGTTGTCTTCTGCCTATTGCATGGCTAAATAAAGAGTTAGCCTGGTTATTAAACATATTTAAATATTTCTATCATATTTACATATTTATCTTGGGCTTCAGTTATGCTTTACTAATAAATGTATGGATTTATGCATCTTTTCTTTATAAACCAACCTTAGCTGCTATTTACACATAATCACTGCAGGCATTAGCTGGGCCATAGAAACCCACAGTGACAGCCAGCGTATGGATAATAAAAGGGCCATCTTGTATATCCTCTGTATGTCATTCTTGAAGCTACAGTGCAAATAAACTGTTTCTCTGCTGACTCATTCACATAGGTAAGTTTCTCAGCTGGCTAGAAAGTGTTCCAAACCTATGCAGATAATCTGATTTCATGGAAATGTAAAAGGTGTGAAGTCCAAATGTGACACCTTCTGCATGTCCGAATCCAATGACCCTTCAGAGTACTCTTTAAAAGTAATTTCACTACATCTAGCTACCTATGTTGGGGTACATCCGGCTACCGATAGTGGGGGAAGGATGCCACACTTATCAACCTATACTGGGGGTTGGGGGTCATCTGGCTACCTATACTGGGGGACATGTGGTTACCTATAATAGTGGGCTACATCTAGCTATCTATATTGTGGGGGTCACCTGGCTACCGATATTGGAGGCAACATCTGTTTACCTTTACTGCAGGGGTCATCTGGCTACCTAAAATGGTGGGAACATCTGGCTATCTATGCTGGGGGTGGGGGACTACATCTGGCTACCTATACTGCAGGGGTCATCTAGTAATGGCTACCTATTCTGGGGGGCATCTGGTTACCTATGCTGGTGGTTACATTTGGCTACCTAATACTGGGGGCTACCTCTGGCTAACTAATACTGGGGGCTACCTAATACTTGGGGGCACCTCTGGTAACCACATCGCCCCAGTGTACACGAGTCTCAGAGCTATTTAGCCTAGAAACTGCCCAGCCCTTAGACATGGTACATGGCTCTGCTTTGGCCAACTATCAGCTGCACAAGTGACCACTTGATCTTGGCCAAAAAAATTACCTGTTTGAATGGATGGTTTCCAAGTTTGAATTGTACTTATGTTATACGCCAACAGGCACATTGTAAGGAATAAATCCCATGTCCTAAAAGGCACATAGATCTGGGTTGAAGGAGCAATACCTTTTTTAAAAGCAAAGCTGTACATTCAGTGGGCCACAGTGTGAGCAGATTGCCCTCTGGTCACCTTGACTGTTTCTACTAAAGGCAAAACAATCACCATTCTTCTAAGCATATATCATACTGTTGCATGCTGATCACTGCATACTCGTCATTAGTAACAACAGAAAAATGGATTAAACCATATTATGCCAAACAGTTTTCAACTTTGGTTATCTGCTGCTAATATATTACATTCTATCTCTATCTATCTATCTATCTATCTACCTACCTACCTATCTATTTAGCTGTCATCTATCTATCTATCTATCTATCTATCTATCTATCTATCTATCTATCTGTCCATCTCATGTTTAGCTGTCGCTGTAAACAAAGCCTGTAATATTACCTTTTGTAATATTATATCTGCATAACTCTCAGCACAGGAGGGGCGTGAGAGAGCACAACATCAAGTAGTATATTCCTGTCTAAAAACAGTTTTCTCCTATTTCCGCATGATCTGGCACATCCCTGCCATTAATTATACATCATTTCTAAAGGATTCCTATTTAGAAATGCAGCTGGTTACACAACAGGCTTAACACAATCTATGTACAGATCCCCCGCTTTTCATAGGCTTTAATTTAAATGGACAATTCAATATAATTGCACCTTACTTGCTAGTTATCAGCATCTATATGGAAATAAGGAATGTATAGGAGAGTGTTTGCACATTTCATATTATACTTTATTTTGTGCCTTCATGTTTGCCCATGACATGCATTTCGTAATAGAAATTAATTATGTTAAAATGCTATTGTTAGAGTATCCACTTTTAGCTATTACATCCTTATTCCAATAAACAAATATTCCTTATGTTTTATTAGGCCCCGTTCACAGTGGTGCAGCATAACGGCCACTAAGTAACGAAGCTGCGTTGTGGTACAATGCATTGTGGTATGGTAATGCACTGCCGCTAAACGTGTGCATTAACAGTAAGGGTGAAGCATACTTTTCATTGACTACATTGGCTGTCACAGGGTATGCAATGTGAGCCTAGACTGAGAATAGGTTCACAGTGGAGAAGCGTGTTGCGTTGCTACACAACCAGGAGCGTAACAATAGCAACTGCGGCCTGTGTAAGTGCAGGGGGGCCTGGCTACTGGTGGGGCCCACTCCTCCTCCCTCTTCTTACCCACATGCAGAATAGCACTGGTAGTGGTGTAATGTTTACCTGCTCCAGCACTGTGGGTCTACTCCATGCATCACAGCCACACACTTTCTGCTGCCATTCGCTGGCTCCCGATCACATGACTAATGCAAGTCGTGTGATTGGGAGCTAACAAATGGCAGCTGAGAGTGTGCAGCTGTGATGCATGGAGGAGACCAGCAGCACTGGAGAGGGTAAATATTACTCTGGTCTCTGCGATATTCTGCATGCATATCAGGACAAGGGGCTGTGTTGCACATTTGAGAGTATAAAGTTCCATCTTTTTTAAAAACAGATGTGCGCATGTGCAATGCCAATAATGTAGTACGTACATATCTAACATGCAAGCGTTGCCATAGACTAATATTGAGCATGTCAGCACATAAATTTGCATAAACGCAGAGCAGGATCTGCATTATTTTTACGTACCTCATTCACGCACATCGCACCGCATGCACTGTGAACGTCGCATTTACTTTTCAGTGCTGTGCGATTTTCTCCGTTAGCTCCATTATGATGCAACGTAACGGATTACTGTGAACGTTGCCTTTGGGTACAGTCTTCTAACTTCCCCTCATAAGCCTATCATGTGAGCTATTATGGTGCATGCAGGTAACATGTTGTTACACTAGGCAACTGAGGAAAATGCTAATAATTATAATAATATGTATCTGATGGAGTGTTTCTCAATGAGGGGTTTTCAGTGTTACTTGGAAAAGGCTTTTAAATAGACTCCCGTGTGACTGGCACTTCAGTCATGTACTTAGAATGTAGTGGGCTGTAGATAAAGTACAGAGATGGCGTGGTTCTCAGATCTGCATGTACATCATGTACCAGGGCCAAAATGGTCTAAGCCATGCGGAATCATGTGAGTTGCTAAGCAATACACCGCCACTTTTTCCCTCTAGAGGGCAACATAGAGACATGTCTGGGAAAGCAAAATAATATTAACCGTTAGATAGGTGCTTAGTAGACAGCTAGTTATTTTTTATTCGCCATTCACATCATTGCTGCAACCTAAATGTGCATATTCTATACTGAGCTATTTGACATGCATTGATACACTGGCAGGGTAAGACGTTACAAAATGCATATTTTGCAGTTGGATCTGCCACATATTTGCAGTTGGATCTGCCAGGATATTGTTTTTGCAAGAACTGCTGCACAGGACAGTGTAGAAACATCACAGAGACCTGGAGCTCATCCATATAGCTGGTATCCGTTCCTTGCCAAAGCACAGCACAGAATGGGTGCAGAGCTTTCCATATAAATACACAGTACATGTAGCTAAAGCACGATGTGCGCTCCCTCCAGGGTTCTCACCACCTGACACCTCTTTGGGACTGCCCACTCTGACTTGCTGCAAATGTCTGCATCCTTGACATAACATCAAGTGCTGGAGTTGATGGGGAGTTAATTGTAAAGGGAGGGAGAGGGGGAGATAAATTCCCTTTGTGCCACTGAATATCTACAATGAACCATCCCGTCTCACCTATTCTCACTCTGCAGCACATGGCATGAAATTGATCGGTGTCTGGTCTGGCACTATTTCTACTAATGACCAAGAAATCTGCATGGGCGATTACCTTTATTGGGTTAATTCAGCTAGTATAAGAACTGCAACTGGCTTGCTCTGTATATTAATGACACATTCTTAGTAACCCCTTACAAAACCATATACAGTGAGGGAAAGTAGTATTTAGTTGCCTGGTGTCAGAGCTGGGACAAGGTCCTCCAGCACCCAAGGCTGAGACCCCAAAGTGCGCCCCTCCATCCCTGCCTCCCCAGCCGTTCCACACTGATTGCTATTAGACTAAGAGGTGCCACAGGGCCCACAACCTCCCCGACACCTTAATATCTAGTTAACTGGCTTGCAGTCACTGCCATGTATCCCCTTTTATTATTTCTTTCTGCTTCAAACACAATTAGGAATGAGAGCTGAATGAATTCTGCGCCCCCTCTTACACTGCGCCCTGAGGCTGGAGCCTCTCCAGCCTATGCCTCGGCCCGGCCCTGCCTGGTGTGTTGCTCTTTTGCCCTCTGACCAAGAAATGACCAGTCTGTAATTGTAATGGAAGGGTTATTGTAGCTGTGAGAGAAAGAAAAACAACAAAAGAACCAACAAAAGCCCAGTGTCCAAAGTCAGAGCTTGATGTACATTGTAATGAGTCAAATAAGTTTTTGACCCCTTATCAACCAGCAAGATTTTAGGCTTCTGGGTGTCTTCACTGTATGCAGGTAATGAGCTGAGATTAGGAGTACCCTGTAAGGGAGTGCTCCTAATCCCAGTTTATTACAGGACCTGTCTAAAAGACAAATGCCCACAAGAACAGTCAATACATCAGATTCCAAGCTAACCACAGTGACCTACACCAGAAACCTGCATTAGGCTGGACTTGGCTGCAAGGAAATCGCCAAGCAGCTAGATGAGAACGTGACAACAGTTGGCGCAATAATTCACAAATGGAGAAAACACAAAATAGCTGTCCATCCCACTTGGTCTGGGGCTCCATGCAAGATCTCACCTTGTGGAGTTGCAATAATCATAAGAACAGTAATTAAGCAAGCCAGACCTACATGGGGAGAACTTGTCAATGATCTCAGGACAGCTGGGACCATCGTCACCAAGAAAACAATTGGTAACGCACTACACCATGGAGGACTCAAATATTGCAAGGTCCCCCTGCTCAAGACAGCACATGTGCAGTTTGCCATTGCACATATGAATGATCCAGAGGAGAACTGGGTGAAAGTGTTGTGGTTGAATGAGACCAAAATTAAGCTCTTTGATCTTAACTCGGCAAGTTTGGAGGAGGAGGAAACTACGTATGACCCCAAAAACGCAATTCCCACTGTCAATCATGGAGGTGGACCCCTTATACTTTTGAAGGTGTTTTTCTGCTAAGAGGACAGGACATCTTCACCGCATCAAAGGGACATTGGTCAGGGCCATGTACTGTACAAATCTTGGGTGAGCACCTCCTTCCCCGAGTCAGGGCATTGAAAATGCATCGTGGATGAGTATTCAAGCATGACCCAAAACACCCAGCCAAGGTAATAAAGGAATGGCTCAAGAAGAAGTATGTGAAGGTCCTGAAGTGGCCTAGGCAGTTTCAAAACCTTAATCCAATAGGAAATCTGTGGAGGAAGCTGAAGGTTCCCATCAAAATTAGAATCAGTGTTTGCCAAGTGTGACAGATGTCACACCTGGAATTATTTGCGCCACACATGGCAATTAAAATAGTGTAAATAACAATGTAGCGACATATAACATAGTGCAACAGGTCAGAGGCAAAACATAAGGACACACGTACAGCAGTAAGACATAGGGGTAGTATGCTAAGTCTGCAAAGAATTCTGAAGGGGAGTTTGTGAAGTTTCATTGGGAAGGGGGCTTGAGTTTAGGAGGAGTACTGCTTTGGAGAAGAACGTATTCCTGTGTCTGGGGGTTTTGGTTGGGATGTTCCTATAGTGGAAGCCCGATGGGGGGAGGTTGAAGAAACAGCTGTTGGGGTAGGAGGGCTCAATATATATGTGTGGAGGAGGTCTAGCAGTGGCAGGGGTGACCCAATGATGTTCTCAGCAGCACTGATTATTTTCTGGAGTTTGTACCTGTCGCACAAAATCTTACTGACAAACAATATCGAACATGATTTGCACAACGAGTACAATGCATTTATTTGGAAGTATATTTCAATACAAATAACATTACATATGAAATATCTATTTGTAAACTTGTAAATGTTCTGAAAAAAAAAAACTTGATAAATGTGCTAAAAAGCGGATCCAAGATGAAAAACTAACTATAACAAGTAACTCGTCTATATATCTTATCTAAATTTTACATAGTTTACACAGCAAATCTAGCTGCAGACAGCTTTAATAGAATATGATTATTTCTTCCTGTGATACAATGACAGCAGCCATGTTGTTTTTAAACATTACACAGAAGCAGGCTTATCTGCATCTTGAGCAAAAAAAAACCTAATCCCCCTCCTCCCTCCTCCCCTCTGCCTCTGAAATCTCTGGCTAGTAATACCTCCCCCTCCTCCTGCCCAGACTGAGCTCCCATGAGCCTTTGCTACTGTCTGAAAGTGACTTGGCTCTTTGAAAACCTGTGGGCATGGCTTGTTTAGTTAATAGGGAATTGGAGTATTAAAACAAAAACAAAAGAGTATTTGGCTTGAGGAATGCCCTATAAACAATAGGAAAGGAACACAATTATGCAATGAGTAAAAGTTCATCTCGGATCCACTTTAAAACAAGCATATGGAAGTCTGTAGCCCTGTCTAGCATACATTATACAAGTTTATTCGAAATTAGTGGAAATTGCCACAATAAGGTATTACGAGCTGAAACCACTTGCCATAGTTATCTGACTAGCTGCTATTTAGATGTTGAAGACTTGGTAATAGGCTAGAACTGGAAAGAAGAGACAACCACATTTCCAAAAAATGTTCTCTTGATTTGATGAAATCCCCAAATTCTTTGTGATTTTATGTTGAGGAATGTTATTCTTAAAATGCTGCAGCAGATGCAGTGTGCAAAGAGTAGTGTGCCCCTCTCCACCTTTATGCCTCAGTGTCTTTTGGATGCGCTTTTTATACTCAATAAAAATTGACTTTCTGCTAAATTAGTTCAACAGAATACCAAGCAGCTCAGGGTGACCCAACACCACTAGGAAAGTATAGGGGACTAAAAGAAACCAAAAAGCCCTCCTACTAAAAAAATTTAAATGTAATTTGCCTTTTTAAAACAGAAGATATTTGTGATAATTCAGCTTTAAGTGAGCAAATTTGGTTACCGACAATGCACTACTACTGAATATGCTAATAATCTCTTTATGCCCCTGAAGCCAGGCTTACATCCAGAATCAACACAGGCACTTATCGTGACCTAGAGACTGTACTGTGTACTCCTATCGTTTTATGGCCTGATGAAGCGGGAATATACCCGTCAAACGCGTTGCACTGCTTTGTTTTGGAGTATATAAATAAACCTGTTGTTGCATAAACCTGACGGTATTCTGTCTGCTTCGGGGAGGCGAGTCCACCACCACCTCCTGAGGAATTTTAAGCTTTTTATCACCTTTTATCCTGCTGGCGCCTCTGTACACCTTTACATTACCAATTTCCACCCCTGGTGGAGGGGTTGATCCCTATCTTGTTTCCTTATCTACAGAGAGCGACTTTTAATCCTGAGTGGGGACAGGTCTAATCTCCTCACCTGCCTGTACAGTGGTTGCCTATACGGTAACCCACACTCTTGTGAGTATATACATTATACACTTTTCATTACCACCTCAATTGTTTTGCATACTACACCATATTGGGCTCTTGGTGTTCCCTTTCTTTATCGTTACATCCAGAATCACTGGTATATAGCAAGCCTATAGCTTATAAATTTTACAGAGCCACATCAAACTAATATTGCAAACATCCTGTTTGAAACTTTCCATCATTTTTAAGCATTATATAACTTTTTCACATGGTTTGCTGCCCTACTTCAACTGTTTTAAAACATGTCAGCCCTTTCACTTTTGAAACGGCCATATATTTTATATAAACAAATAACATTTCTTAGTTTCAAAAATGTTGGCTATGTGCTATCTTCAATTAAATATAGGAAATAAATGATTTGCAAATCGTCACATTCTGTAATTCTGATAATTTTTCATCATCTGTTTAAAATAACATCTTAGCACTCTGCAATTAAAAAAAAATCTCAAAATAGATGAAAAAATACTTTAAAAATTCAGTATTTTCTTGCTTGCTGGTGGCTTAACTGCTTGCCGACGGCGTCACGCCGACAGGCGTGGCCGCGGTGGCAGCCCCAGGACCGCCTAACGGTCGATCCACGTACAGTCCTGGGGCTTCAGTTTGCAGGAGATCGTGACCAGGGTGCGTGCGCATCTCCTGCTTGGTAGGCGATCGCCGCTCGAAGATTATTAGATGGTAAAACAGCCGTCTAAATACTGGGTACAGAGCTGTAATCTACAGCAGTGCTGTACTGGGGACAGCCATGTGACACTGAGTCTCGATGGTGATCGTCTGTCATAGGCTGAAGCCTATGACTGCTGATCACGTGGATTGGCTGGCGGGGGGGAGGGAGGGAGGTGGGAATATCTAAATATTAAAAAAACAGCAAAATGCATTAAAAAACAAACAAACATTAATAAACAAACAAACAAACATTAGGGGCGGCGATCTGACCCCACCAACAGAGAGCTCTGATGGTGGGGAGAAAAAGGGGGGGGATCACTTGTGTGCTGTGTTGTGCGGCCCTGCAGCTTGGCCTTAAAGCTGCAGTGGTCCATTTTACAAAAAATGGCCTGGTCTTTAGAGGGTTAAAGCCTGTGGCCCTGAAGAGGTTAAAGGGCATTTTATTGATAAGGTGCAAAAATATCACCTAAGAGAAAACGTAAGAGAAAAGGTGAACTGAATAAGGGCCACCAACCATATCAACTTTTAGAAACAGAGTTGTACATTATACTGAGGGCTATGACTCACTATTATTATTATTATTATTATTATTTAGTATTTATATAGCGCTGACATATTACGCAGCGCTGTACAATGTATATATATATCTTGTCACTAACTGTCCCTCAAAGGAGCTCACAATCTAATCCCTACCATTGCCATATGTCTATATTATGAAGTGTAAGTACTGTAGTCTAGGGTCAATTTTAGGGGGAGCCAATTAACTTATCCGTATGTTTTTGGAATACGATAGAGCGATTTTAGCCTCGGTGATTGCTGGCAATTCCAAAAGTGCTAGGCTAATTAAGTCAATGGAGCAGAGCCCACAGAGCGTTTGAAATTTGCCAAAATCACAAAGCATTTTCAGAGCGATTTAATCGAGGGCAGCGATAGTCCAAAGTCGCTGTCCTCTTAGAGGCCGTGTACCTGTAATTCGGATACGTGGTCAGGTACCCAATTTACTGGTCCGTGCCCTCGTTTACAATAGCCGGACTCTGAATTACCTGTCAGATCACATGATCGTGCGTCTTACACCCTGTTACCTGTGTGACCTTGTGCTATGCTCTATAACCCAGTGCTACCTCTCTGTCTGTCACCACTTGGGAACTGAGATGTTTGGAGATCCTCAGATATCTTTCAAACCTGTACAAGCTTTATTAAAAATGGGATACTATTAAGTGGTTGAAACGTGAACCCTCTCTTGGGTCATAATTGAACAATGAAGGACTAATGAAGAGCTAGTGAATCTGCAATTTGCATGCATGCACTTATACCGAGAACTTTATTCTCATAAAGGAAGGGTGTCCTGAATATATTTAAAAGAAAAAAAAATCTAACTTCAGATGAATGTGTCTGCAGTCACACAACCACAAATAACCTTTCAGGGACTCTGACTACTGTGCAGTATGACCCAGGCACTGGTTGCAAACAAGTGCCACCTGGCACCAAACACTTTCTAATAAGTCCATGCAGTGGTGCTCACCGCCAGGTCGTGATCACGCTTACGCGTGGATTCACGACCATTTTGACGCATTCCGCCCCGGACGCGCTAAGCCGTGAATAGATTTTCAACCACGAAAATCTGCTTCGGCTACGTGTGAATGCGGACAGAAATCCGCATTCACGCTCGTGAAACCCGGCGCTGAAGTCGTGCTTTGCGGAAATGCGTCAAACTATGCGGAAGTGACACATTGCAGGCCAATCAGAGTGCCCCAGCCAGGCCCTAGCAACCAATCACAGGAGGGGAGCTATGCCCTCCCCTCCTGAATATAAAGCGGCGGCCATGATGGAAAAGCTCTGTCCTTGCTAGACTGTGGTGCTGAGAGGATTATCTCCAGGCCATTGTTGTTTGAGCAAGTGCATTTATTGTGTTAAAAACAAAGCGTTTTTTTTTGCTAACACTGCTCTTATACTGTACACAGTGAGCTAGTCAGTGAGTGATTGCTGTAGTTAGTTGTAGTCAGTGTAGTGTAGTGGGAGTGTGGGAGTCTAGTGATTATTTAACTGTGTGTAGTGCTGTGCAGGCAGGTTTAGTGCTGCAGTGTAGTGGGAGTGGGGATTATCTGTGTGTAGAGTGCAGGCAGGCAGGTTAGTGCAGCTGCAGTGTTCACTTGTATATTCCAGTGACAGTTATACACTTGTACTATTTGCAGGCAGCCAGTCACACCGCCGGCGCCGCCACTCTCTGCCAGCGCTGTTCATTCATTCTGTCAGTGACCTTGTGCCGTGCCCAGTGCCCACTGCTCGCTCGCTCGCTGGCATATGAGCATCTCATTACACAGTGTGACATCCTTGTGTGCCCACTGCATCCTTCAGTGACCTAGTTGTATATCCAGTGCCCACTGCTGTGCCCACTGCATCCTTCAGTGACCTTGTACTGTGGCCACTGCATCCTTCAGTGACCTAGTTGTATATCCAGTGGCCACTGCTGTGCCCACTGCATCCTTCAGTGACCTTGTACTGTGCCCACTGCATCCTTCAGTGACCTTGTACTGTGGCCACTGCATCCTTCAGTGACCTAGTTGTATATCCAGTGCCCACTGCTGTGCCCACTGCATCCTTCAGTGACCTTGTACTGTGGCCACTGCATCCTTCAGTGACCTAGTTGTATATCCAGTGGCCACTGCTGTGCCCACTGCATCCTTCATTGACCTTGTACTGTGGCCACTGCATCCTTCAGTGACCTAGTTGTATATCCAGTGCCCACTGCATCCTTCAGTGACCTTGTACTGTGGCCACTGCATCCTTCAGTGACCTAGTTGTATATCCAGTGCCCACTGCTGTGCCCACTGCATCCTTCAGTGACCTTGTACTGTGGCCACTGCATCCTTCAGTGACCTAGTTGTATATCCAGTGCCCACTGCTGTGCCCACTGCATCCTTCAGTGACCTTGTACTGTGCCCACTGCATCCTTCAGTGACCTTGTACTGTGCCCACTGCATCCTTCAGTGACCTAGTTGTATATTCAGTGCCCACTGCTGTGCCCACTGCATCCTTCAGTGACCTTGTACTGTGGCCACTGCATCCTTCAGTGACCTAGTTGTATATCCAGTGCCCACTGCTGTGCCCACTGCATCCTTCAGTGACCTTGTACTGTGGCCACTGCATCCTTCAGTGACCTAGTTGTATATCCAGTGCCCACTGCTGTGCCCACTGCATCCTTCAGTGACCTTGTACTGTGGCCACTGCATCCTTCAGTGACCTAGTTGTATATCCAGTGCCCACTGCTGTGCCCACTGCATCCTTCAGTGACCTTGTACAGTGCCCACTGCATCCTTCAGTGACCTTGTACTGTGGCCACTGCATCCTTCAGTGACCTAGTTGTATATCCAGTGCCCACTGCTGTGCCCACTGCATCCTTCAGTGACCTTGTACTGTGGCCACTGCATCCTTCAGTGACCTAGTTGTATATCCAGTGCCCACTGCTGTGCCCACTGCATCCTTCAGTGACCTTGTACTGTGCCCACTGCATCCTTCAGTGACCTTGTACTGTGCCCACTGCATCCAGTGATTCATTACTAGCAACATGTCTGGCAGGGTTTCGCGGGGTGAGAGGAAAGGGAGTTCAATTGCCTCAGCCACTTCTGGGACTGCTCCACGTCCAGGGAGAGGACGCCCAGCTGTACGTGGTCGTGATGCAGCAGAAAGGGGGGCAGCAAAGCCTGGGCCGAGTCAGCGGACGCCATTGTCCAAATATTTTAAAGTTTCTGGTCCCCGTGTGGTGGTTGAGCAAATGGAACCTGACGTACTCATGGACATCATGACTTCCTCCCAGACCTCTACTGTGAGCACCACTCCAAGCAGTAGCAGCAGCAGCCAACATCCCACGCTTGTTGTGACATCCACCCCAGCACCCACTGGTCAGCAGCCCTCCCAGGATGACAGCGTTCTGTCCCTCAGTCCGGCATCTGGGAACCTGCTGATGCAAGAAGCTCAGGACTTACTGGGGACTGATGTGGCAGAGATTGAGATCGGGCCACAATCACAAGCGTTGTTGAGTTCTGGTGATGAAGAAGAGGGGTCTGTGTCTGGGGATGTAGGGACAGAAGAGGAGGCGGGGGAGTCAGAGGAAGAGCTGGATTATGATGATGCTGCTGATGTTGACGACGTTGTGGACCCTAACTATGTGCAGCCTGCTGAGTCCGTGGAAGAATGGTCAGAGCAGGATGACGAGTCACCTCGGCCTAGGCAAGGATATCGCCATATGTCAGGCAGGGGCAGGGGCATCGGCAGCAGTGGGCGTGGAGGAAGTAGACAGGACACTGCTTCAGCCGGCACCACCACCATGCAACCCCCGGCAACTACTACCACACATTGCTCCTCTGCACCCTCTGCTAGTGGGGGCCGCAGTAAATTAAAGTCACCAGTGTGGGATTGCTTTGAGGAATGTACTGATGACAAAAGGTATGCGGTGTGCAGGTTATGCAGCAAAAGATTGAGCCGTGGGAAAAGTCTGAGCAAGATGGGTACCTCATCCCTCCAGGGCCACCTGAGAAGCCGCCACTGCCGCGAGTATGCGGACTTTAAGAGGAAGCAGGCACTGCTGGCAGGGGTTCCTGAGAGCAGAAGGCCCACCAGCGCAGCAGCATCCTCCCTCCCTCAGGGTCGTGAATCCCCCACAGCAGCAGCAGTAGTAGCACGCAAGCGCTCTTCCACCTCGGCTGCTCAGGACACAGACATTGAGGCTGGCAGCCAGTGTTCGTCTCTCTCCTCTGTCTCCCCTGCATCCCAGCGTCGTCAGACCCTGCTGAGCGACACCTTTCAGGGTCTGACCAAGCCTCTGCCTCCAAGCCACAGGCGGATCCGCAAACTAAATAGCTTGCTGGCCCGGGCCATGGCATCACAGCTGCTTCCCTACTCCCTGGTGCAGGAGGGGAGCGCCATGCGGACGCTGCTCCAATTTGGCATCCCCGAGTGGCAAGTCCCCAGTCGCCACTATTTCAGCAGGAGCGCGATCCCAGCACTCCACAAGTTTGCGGTGGAAAACGTGGCCCGTTCCCTGGACTACTCTGTGGGCAAGCGGGTCCACGTGACCATGGACTCGTGGAGTAGCAGATTTGGGACAGGTCGCTACCTGTCCTTTACGGCCCACTGGGTGACACTGATGGAAGGGAGGGAGGACAAGAGCGCATCAGCCCAGCTAGTGGTGCCACCACGCGGGATCAGGGGGGATGCAGAAGGGTCCTGTCACGACACTCCCTCAGCACCCGGAAAGCAAGCCCGCCTCGGCAGCAGCAGCGCCAAGCCTCGGCACTGCCAAGCCCTTTTAAAATTGGTGACCCTGGGGAAGGAGAGGCTTACGGCCACCAACGTCCTGGCCGCCCTCAGGAAGCAGGAGCGGAGGTGGCTGACCCCCAGAGGCCTGGAAGTGGGGTATGTGGCAGCCGATAACGGGGCCAACCTGGTGGCAGCAGTGCAGCAGGGAAACCTCCAGCACATCCCCTGCTTGGCCCACGTGCTCAATCTTGTGGTGCAGCGCTTCTTGCGCACCTACCAGGGGATGAGCGAGCTGCTGCAGGATGCCCGGGCGGTGGTACACTTTTTCCGCCTGTCAGCCACTGCCTCTGCACTCTTGTCCACCTTACAGCAGCAGTATGGAAGGCCACAACACCGGCTGATCATCGACATGCCAGTTCGCTGGAATTCGACTCTGGCCATGTTGGAGCGGCTGTGTCAGCACAGGCTGGCTGTTAGGGCCTACATGCTAGACCCAAGTGTCCCCAGCAACCAGCAAGTCCCCATGATTACTGCCACTCAGTGGACACTGATGCAGCAAGTATGCCTGGTGCTGAGTCCCTTCCTGGAGGCAACCAAGATGGTCAGTGAGGAGCGGGCCTCTGTGTGCCAGTGGGTGCCCTTGGTTTGTCTACCGGAGCAGGCAATGGACAATTTAATTGAGCGTGGGGATGAAGCCCTGAGGCAGTTGGAAGAACAGGAGCAGATGGCAGCACAGTCCAGCTCAGAGGAGGGCTCACAGCAGGTAGTGGAAGAGTTGAAGGTCCCTAACCTGAATGAGGAGGAGGAGCAGAGTGCAGCAGGCGTTGTACGTGGATGGCGGTTTGAGGAGGACAACGACATGGCACAGGAAGAGGACAGGCATGCGTTATGGGAAAATGGCGAGGACGAGGAAGATCTTGCTGGCAGGGCCCACTTGTTTCCCATGGCTGTGCACATGTTGCGCTGCCTTCGCAGGGACCCCCGGGTGATCCAGATGCGTTCAAGGGAGGACATCTGGATTACCTTGATGCTTGATCCCCATCTGAAGGGGAAGCTGGGAGACTTAATGACGCCATCCACCACCGAGCAACGCACAAGGGAGTTGAAGGAGGCCCTTGTGCGCAGACTACTGGAAGCATTCCCCCAGCCTTCCACCCCCACTGTAACTGCTCTGCCAAGCCAGCAAGAGGTGCCTGCCATTGCCACTAGCAGCACAACAACAACCACCAGCAGCAGCAGCAGCAACTGGCGCCCTGGAGACCTGAAGAGCCTAAGCAAGAGCCTGTATGCAGTGCAGCAGCCCAGAACAGAGGTGCCCGCCACAGCATCCACCACCAACCAGCACAAGCAACGACTGACCACCATGGTGTCTGACTATATGGGGTCATCCAGCGGGCTCAATGACACCGACAGCCCCGTGGACCCCTTGGAGTACTGGGTCAAGAGACTGGACATCTGGAGCGAGCTTTCCCAGTACGCCCTGGAACTCCTATCCTGCGCTCCTTCCAGTTTCCTCTCAGAGAGATGCTTTAGTGCGGCCGGTGGCGTGGTCACAGAGAAGCGCTCTCGGCTCTCCCACGCCTCTGTGGACAAACTCACCTTCCTGAAAATCAACCAGGCTTGGGTGGAAGGTGAGTTCCTGGCCCCTATTGTCGGACACAGGGGGACATGAAGTGGCTGCTGCATGTGCTGTTGTTAACTATGCCTGCCTTTATAAAGACATTTACTACCTGCCTAGTGCCTACCTTGGTTAATTTTTTGGTGTTATGGTACTACTACCAGTAAGTTGCCATGGTCCTCCTTCTGAGCTGCTGAACTGACCGCCCGCTTTGTCCTCCTGACTCAGTCGCTACTACACTCTGCGTTCACACTGCCCGGGTCGCCGGGTGCATTTAATTTTTTGGCCAGCACTATGACGCTGTGCTACTACTACTGTGCTGCTGCTGCTGAACTGACCGCCCGCTTTGTCCTCCTGACTCAGTCGCTACTACACTCTGCGTTCACACTGCCCGGGTCACCGGGTGCATTTAATTTTTTGGCCAGCACTATGACGCTGTGCTACTACTACTGTGCTGCTGCTGCTGAACTGACCGCCCGCTTTGTCCTCCTGACTCAGTCGCTACTACACTCTGCGTTCACACTGCCCTGGTCACCGGGTGCATTTAATTTTTTGGCCAGCACTATGACGCTGTGCTACTACTACTGTGCTGCTGCTGCTGAACTGACCGCCCGCTTTGTCCTCCTGACTCAGTCGCTACTACACTCTGCGTTCACACTGCCCGGGTCACCGGGTGCATTTAATTTTTTGGCCAGCACTATGACGCTGTGCTACTACTACTGTGCTGCTGCTGCTGCTGAACTGACCGCCCGCTTTGTCCTCCTGACTCAGTCGCTACTACACTCTGCGTTCACACTGCCCGGGTCACCGGGTGCATTTAATTTTTTGGCCAGCACTATGACGCTGTGCTGCTACTACTACCACCAGTATGTTGCCGTGGTCCTTCTGTGCTGCTGAACTGACCGCCCGCATAGTCCTTCTCCTGACTCAGTCGCTACCACCACTGCACTCTGCGTTCACACTGCCCGTGTCCACAGACAACTCTGCTGCGATGTCATTGCTAATTGCTGCAAAATAAAACAAACAAAAAAATTACAAAAACCTCTCTGGAGCCTTTTTGCCGTCAGCCACTCATCCTCCTCCAGCGGTACCTTCGCCGCCAAGTGCCATTGGAACTCGCCTTCACCTCTTTGACTGCTTAACGCGTATATCCCTTTTTAAAACCACTTATTACCAATTAATAGCCCCATTTAAAGTGTTGATTTCACTTTAAAACCATTTTCTCTAGAAAAAAATTTTGGGGGGAATTTTTTATGTTGAAGTTATGTTGCCCCTTATCACCTCGATAATCCATGCTATTTGGGGGACTGTAGCATGTATGGGGGCTTTGTTATTAACGTTAAAAGAAAATCCGCCTCCGGGCGTGAATCCACGCGTGATTACGCCATTCACGGGAAAAAATCCGCGTGGTTGCGTGGACGCGACCGCAAATCCGCATGCGGTGGGGCCGAATGCGGATTTTTTTTTTCAACCACGCGGATTTCCGAATTCGTGGATGAGGCACATCCGAGCATCCCTGAGTCCATGTAAAGTATGCAGGGTGATGGGCGGCTCTGAAAACAAGACTGCTGAAAAAACAAAGATCCTCCTGACAATGAAACACTAACAAGCGATTGTAAAGTATAAAGGAATTACCGAGCTGCTTGTTTACCTCGTAGTGAGATGGATATCATTAGCAGCCCACCACTCACATCTCACATGTTTGTTTTAAAAATAGCTCCATTATGATTATCCTTTCCTGGTGAAGTCCCATCCCATTCTGCAGTGTTATGCCTAAAGGCAGGCACAAATTATATAGGTAGTGATGTACACAAACAGGCCAATACAGATGCTAGCTAGTGCCCTCCAGGGTGCACACTGTGTTCATTAGCTTCCTATGGTATCGTAGCTACCAAATGCCAGCTGTACCCTCTTGTTTAATGTCGCTGTGACCTCGGCCTCCCTCGCAAGTCTCATCGACCCCTGAACTCATTTTCTGCTTCCCTGTTTTTTGCATGTCATTAATTTTCAGCGCTATCAAGAAAATGATAAGCTGTGATTTTCCCAAACATACAGCCTCTCGCGATTTACATTCTTTTTCTTCTCTTGATACCTCATTTATTAGAGAGTATATTTTATACATCTAATAATGATAATGATATGCAAACAATAGTATGTATCATTCTGTTACCAGCAGCATATTTACCTGTCTGTTTCACTCAACACTCTGCAATGCTTCATTAAAAAAAAATTATAGTGCAGATCACTTTCCTAAGCAAAATCCTTTTCACAGATAAATGTGGGTTTGCGGTCTTTGTTTAAACTGTAACTGTCCGGCATAAAATAAAAAAATCAATTCTTTATTTTTATCTGGTAAACACGTAATAAGGATGCTAGCCAGGCAATCCAAAAGTTAAAAATCACTATTACTTTTCTTGTTGATAAATGATCATTACCCAGTTTACCTGACTCTTATTTGGTACACACAAAATGTGGTACACAAAAAGGAAGTTGCAGGGCATGCTGGGTTGTCCTTTTTGCTTCTCTACTTCCCCTCAGACTTAAGTAATGAAGCCTGATTGGCTGAAGCCTCTTTCCCTCCTGTTTTCCCCTCCCACACCTCTGTTCCTCTCTGATTGGCCAATATTTATCATGCTGAGATAATGCACTTTCAATAGTAAAGGGTGGAAAAATCAGGCAGAGGAGAATAGGGCAGGAAATGACATCAGTATTGGCTTCAAAAAAGCCAAACTTACAATGGGAAATGCTAAGGAGGATTTTCTCTTTTTTTACTATAGAAAAATCACTAAAATCAAAACGAGGACAGTGCAATACATAACGTAAGTAGAGCAAGTATTTATCTACTTATATATGTGGGGTTTTTTTGCGGCATACTATGGCAGACAGCTCCTCTTTAAAGCAAACCTGGAGCAAGGAAACTCGTGTAGAGGGAAGGCTCTGGATCCCATCAAGCCTTCCCAGTCCTCTCTCGATGCCATCCTTCCACTGCTGTCCCCCATTGAATACATGCGCCTTTGGGACTTTAACCCATTAGCAACTTCAATAGCATTATCCCATATGACATAAGTGCACTGTTTTTGACCTCAGTCAGCAAAACGTGGTTGTGCTGTAAATTCTTGGAATGCTTTGATGTCTTTCTACTAGAAGAAAATATAGAAACTGAAAGCAGAAGTACACTGCTATTGTCTCAACCTGCCCACTAGTGACAAGTGGCCATAAATACACATTTCAGCAGTACTAATTAGAAGCAGGAAAATGGAACAAATAAGAAATAAAAAAAGTCCTAAAATAAATTGGTCTGAAGCACTTGCAAGCCTCAAAATAAATTGGCTGCTAAAGGGTTAATGCACTCAGATCCCTGAGTGCTTCAAAAGACAGATGCATCCGCACTGCGCATGTGCAAGCCCAAACTCGCATGTGCGCAGAACGGATCCACTCATCTGCGAAAGTTCTTGGGGATGCGGGTACATCTGAAGGCTGCTTGAGGAGAGCCAAAGATGTATTCGACCTGCTGGTTAAATAACTTCAAAGGGGGACAGAGGTGGAACAAAGGGATGGAGAGAGGTCTGGGAAGGCTCTATGGTATCCAGAGCTTTCCATCTACCTAAGTAAGTATTTCACTTCCAAGTAGTGACCCATTCAACAACAACATTCCATTCTAGTCTGAAAAAAGTGTTAGTTACAATACATTTTTCATGTATTTTATTTATATGCCCCATAGATAATTTGCTTTATAACCATTTTAAAAGGAAGGCCCTAGTAGCCATTCAGGTTATATAATGCACTTATACAGCTCTGACACATTGGCTGCATCACTTAGCTGAGTACATCAAATAGTGTCATCACTAACTGCCCCTCAGAGGAGTTCACAGCCTTATACAGTGGGAGGCGAAAGTTTGGGCAACCTTGTTAATCGTCATGATTTTCCTGTATAAATCGTTGGTTGTTACGATACAAAAATGTCAGTTAAATATATCATATAGGAGACGCACACGGTGATATTTGAGAAGTGAAATGAAGTGTATTGGATTTACAGAAAGTGTGCAATAATTGTTTAAACAAAATTAGGTTGCATTCCCAAATGAATGGGAACATAGACCGCAGTCTTTCTGAGAGAAAAAAAAAGTTTCCCGTCCTCCTTATACTTCCTGGAAGCTTCCAGGACTAAAACAAAAAAATTCAACTGTGGCCAAATAAAAAAACTACATCTACACACATTTTTTGTATAAAATAAACACACATTATTACATTTAAAATTAACTGTTTACCTCCCACACCAAAAATTACCCACATACATTTTTTTATAGAAAAAAAAATTACAATTAAAAAAAAACCATAAATAGTTACCTAAGGGTCTGAACTTTTTTAATATGCATGTGAAGAGGGTATATTACGAGAATTTTTAAAATTATAAGCTTTTAAATAGTGATGGATGCAAAACTGAAAAAATGCACCTTTATTTCCAAATAAAATATTGGCGCCATACATTGTGATAGGGACATAATTTAAAGGGAACCAGAGATGAACGGTCTTTAAGAAATGAAAAAATATATTATACATACCTGGGGCTTCCTCCAGCCCCATAAGCCTGGATCGCTCCCACGCCGCCGCCCTCCGCTGCTTCTATCTCTGGTACCGGGTCCCGTCACTTGCGGCGGACGCAGCCAATTGTACGCAAGCGCAGGGACTCCCTCCATATGTTTCCGCCTGCGCAGTACAGAGGGAGCGCACTGCACTTGCATCGACTGGCTCAATTGGCCAAAATGACGGGACCCGGTACCGGCATATAGAGGCAGCGAAGGACGGCGGCGTGGGAGCGATCCAGGCTGATAGGGCTGGAGGAAGCCCCAGGTATGTATAACATCTTTTTTCTGGCGTCTCTGGTTCTCTTTAAATGGTGTAATAACCAAGACAAATGGGCAAATAAAATACATAGGTATTAATTATGATAGCATGTTTTATTTTAAAGCTATAATGGACGAAAACTTATGACATAATGCATTTTTTCCATCTTTTCTTAATATTCCTGTTAAAATGCATTTATAAAAATATAATTCTTAGCAAAATGTACCACCCAAAGAAAGCCTAATTGGTGGCGGAAAAAACAAGGTATAGATCAATTCGTTGTGATAATTACTGATATAGTTATTGGCAAATGAATGGGACGTGAAAATTGCTCTGATGCATAAGGTGAAAAATACCGGGGGGACTGAAATGGTTAAAGAGCTCTTTGCTACGCATAACGAGCGCTCCACTGAACCAACCTGGAGCCCGGCAGGTCCAGTAGCTTCAAAGTACAATATTCCTGCACTTAGATTGGCCCTCTAGGCTGCCTGTCCCCTGTGTGTTCCCTTTTGTCCCCAGGCGTCCCCATTTCTTGGGGAGAAAAAGTGCATCATAAATATCGGCAAATATGGTAATGTGATTGTATAACTAACCTTTTTTTATGATTGCTTACATTGAGCAAATTGTAGATGACACATTCTGCCTCCAGTTGCCAGGAGCGTCCAGCACATTCACAGCAAGATTTTCTCATACTGGTGGTCAATATGCACAGGATGCTCCCGGCGACGGGCGTGTGATCAAGGAGGCACAAGGCCAGGGCCACGCAGGCGTAGTGGCCATTGACTGGCTGAGTCACCAGAAACAAAAGTGAGTCACTGTAGGGGACCAGAGCATCAGGTTGCCTGGCACGGGCCCTGGACAGCTGCAGGGGGCCGGTAGAAGCCCCAGATAAGGTAAACTGACTTTTTTTTAAATTACTTTAGATTTCCTTTAAAGACAGTTCACTCTTGAACTGTCCATGCTAAAGCAGGTTGGAGTGCCGATTGCATTTAAAGTGAACCTTAAATCAGATAAAAAAAAATGAGTTTTACTCACCTGGGGCTTCCCTCAGCCCCCTGCAGCTGATTGGTGCCCACGTAGAGTCGCTCCGATCCTCCTGAACCTGCCGGCGGCCACTTCCGGTTTCGCCATCAGGACCCGACAGGCTGGGAACGCGAGTGATTATTCGCGTTCCCAGCCACAATAGCTCCCTCTATGCTGCTATATATATAGCAGCATAGGGGGAGCTATTGTGGCTGGGAACGCGAAGAATCACTCGCGTTCCCAGCCTGTCGGCGGCTGCCGGCGAAACCGGCGGGGACAGGAGGATCGGAGGGACATGGCGAGGGCACCGATCAGCTGCAGGGGGCTATTGGAAGCCCCAGGTGAGTAAAACTCATTTTTTGGGGGGGGGGGGGGGGGGCTTAAGGATCGCTTTAAAACCCCTTACAGAAACAGGCCCCCTTTTTGAATGCAAATCCCATCACATCTCTTTCCACTTCCTGATCTGATGTACCGATCTGTATAAATAAATGTATCTACCTAGTAGAAAAAGTAGAAACATTGAGCTTCATTTTACATCTAATCTCTAAATGATTGCCTTGCTTATCTCTGAGTGCTAATATAAAGGAAAATTAGTGATGGAGGGCCAGGATGCAGTGCAGTAAATCCAAAACAGATCCTATCATTCACTTTTATGAGGCTGTACAGGGTCAAAGTATGCGCCTGAAACACATCTATAAGAGTTACCGTTGTTTTAAATGGAAAACAACTGTATAGATTATGGAAAATTTGAATTAAACTCCCTTGTATTGAAACACAACTGTGATGTACATTTTGGGTGCCCTGTGTTATAGCAGCCTGAGAGCTAAAGCAAATAGTGTGGATTGAAGACAAGGACCAGAGTGCAGACAGGGTTGCCAGTGGTGATCGGATACCCCCCAATCACGGAGTCAACCTATTCGGCCGTGGTTTAAAAAAAAAATCTAGAAATGGCGTGATTCATTTCCGGATTTGAAACGGACTCACGAATTCGACCTAGATTTTTCCTGTGATTGAGGCAATCACGGAAATTCACAGCCGTGATCACACAAAAGCGTTTAGCTAATAGCAAAGCCCCCATACACGCTACAATCACCAAAATTGCACGGATTATACAGGTGAGATGTGGCTACAGCTTAAAAAAAATTACAAAAGAACTTTTAGTTTTTGAGAAAATCAATTTTAAAATTTAAAACAAAAAAAGTATTTGTGATTAAAAAGCCACCAAAACCCGCCGACTTTAGCAGTTAATAGCAAAGCCCCCTTAGGGCCCTTTCACACTTAATCAGTTGGTATGCGTTAGTGTGCGTTAGTATGCGTTGGTGCATTAGTACGTGTTTTTTTCATAGCAGTGCATAGTGAAAAACATTTCAGTTAAAACGCGTTAAAGAGAACCTGTACTGAGTAAAAATATTCAAAATAAACACATGAGGTAACTTCAAATGAACATTACATAGTTACCTTGCCATCAGTTCCTCTCAGAAGCTACCATTTTCTTCTGACAATGATCCCATCCAGTTCTGACAACATTTTGTCAGATCTGAAATATATCAGTTGCTGTCAGTTATAGCTGAGAGGAAAACTGATGTACCAGGTAATGTCCATGTTTCCCTATGGCTCAAGTGGGCGATGTTACAGTTTAACTGTGTGCTGACCAGAAAGCTGTTATGGGTAGTGGCCATTTTCAAAATGGAGGACGGAAAATTCCCTTGATCACAGTGAACAAATAGGACGCGGGACAGGAAAAAGACACTGAGGAGTAGACTACATGGAAGGTAAGTATGACTTGTGTATGCTTATTTTGACCTTTCATTTTCAGTTCAGGTTTTCTTTAAGTGTGAAAGGTGCCATAGGAAAACATGGGCATTACTTTGAAAATCAGTTTTCTTTTAGTTATAACTGAGAGCAACTGATTAAGTGTAAGGCCACTTTTACACTTAATCAGTTGCTCTCAGTTATAACTGAAAGAAAACTGATTTTCAAAGTAAGGCCCATTTTTTCTACAGCACCTTTCACACTTAACGCGTTTTAACTGAAATCTTCTTCCCCATGCACTGCTGTGGAAAAACCGCGTACCAGCACGCACTAACGCGTACTAACGCATACTAACACATACTAACGCACACTAATGCATACCAACTGATTAAGTGTAAATGGGCCATAAAAATTTGCCAGATTTGTTGAGAAGAACAGTGAGAACAAGAGGAAAATTTTTTTTCAAAAAGACCTTACAGTTTTTGAGAAAATCGATTTTAAAATTTCAAAGGAACAAAGTATACATTTGAATGCGGTAAATGACAGTTCTTAGTGAAACAATTCCCGCCGACTTTAGCAGTTAATAGCAACACCAAATTTGCAGGATATGTTAAAGAGATAGTGGAAAACAATATATATATATTTTTTAATTTAATTTTTTTTTTATGCTGATAGTGGGAAATTTAAAACAAAAATGACGTGGGGTCCTCCCTACCGAGCCTCTTTAACCCCTTGTCCTCCATGCAGGCTGGGATAGCCAGAATGCGAAGCCACAGCCGACTGGGGCTTCGCACCCTGAGCTATACCAGCCCGCATGGTCCATAGTATGGAGGGGGCTCTGGGGGAGAGGGGCAGCCAAGCCTTCCCCTCTCCCCTTAAAATCTTGTCCAATGCATGGACGAAGGGCTCTTCCCCACCTCCAGTGACCCATGAGGAGGTGAGGGCGACGACTCCCTGGGGTGCGGTTCATGGTGGCATCTGGGAGTCCCCTTTAAGAAGGGGACCTCAGATGCCCACCCCTCCCAGGAGAAATTAGTATAGGGGTACAAAGTACCCCACACCCATTTCCATAAAGGATTAAGTGAAATAAAAACGCAACAACGAAAAAAAGTATTTTATTATTCTTAATTAACCAGAAATACTTACCTGTACCTTTAAAAAAAAATCCCACGCCAATATCGTCGTAAAAGGTCCCACGCCAATATCCTCTATCTTGTGATCTTCACCTAGCTGAGAGCGCATCTGCCTATGCGGATGCATTGCCGCCAGCTCCTGCTGCCCTCCCTGCCCCCCCCCACCTGTCACCTTCACCCATGCTGGCACCCAGTGCACCCATGGGTGCACTGGGTGCCAGCATGGGTGAGGGTGACAGGTGTGAGAGGCAGGGAGGACAGCGGGGGTGGCAATGCATCTGCATAGGACGCTCTCTCAGCTATACTAAGTATAGCTGAGAGCAAAGCATCTTTAAATTTTGGCTCCAAGGCTCCCCATTGGTTCCTTAACAGACCAATGCCTTCAGTAAATTATGGAAAATCTGGCCCTTTCTGCACTACACTAGAGATTTCAACAGATATCTAGAGATTTCAACAGATATCTTCTATTGAGCCTCGATCTAACCCCCACTGCTCCTGTCCTGCCCCCTTTGCATTAAGATTTCCTAGCATGTCCACCATGCGTTTGATGAATAAACTGTCCAAAATTAATTGAAAGTGAATTGATTGGGTTTGTTGAAGAGTTTTTCTTTAATATCAACCAATTATACTTAACTTCCTTTCTCCAATATCCACTTTCCAATGTAAATGTGCATCTGATTGGTGTGCGCATGTTTAAATCTAGAGTGAATGGAGCAGGACTTGGAATACTTGGGGTCTGACTTTTTAATGCCATGATATGCAGCAATAACTCGTGACTAGGGAAAACATATCCCTTTCCCAGATGCACTAAGCGAAACGGGTCACACGTGCGGACCACAATGGGGCATTTATGTCATTCCTGGTCATCAGCACTATAATGCAGGT